>NC_034411.1:66307760-66541153 GCF_002078875.1 Numida meleagris
CCCCGTTCTGCTTTGCTCAGTACTTCTCTGATACTGGAGCACAATTCGTTGCCATTTAGTGTCTTGGAAAAACACTTATCTGGCAATTATATAGCCTTTGTTTGCTACTTTGTTACAGTGAAACAAACACATGAAAAAGCAGTATAGAAATTTTTATTCTTTTTAATTAAGCTAATAGCATTTTTTAAATGTTTTATTGGATTGCGATTTGCAGTCTCAAACAAATCTCACTCCCTCCCTGAGCTAATCTCCCATTGTGATGCTCTAATTCCTTTTGGTGTAATAAGTTTTGAATGCATATTTTGGTTGTTTTCATTAGTTTATTTTATTTCTTTTTAACTACTTCTAAAAAAAAACAAAAAAAAAACAAGCCTCCAAGGAGTAATAAAAATGGTGGTATTAAGAGTTTGTGCTTGCTTAAATATTGAGCCAAAACAATAAAAAGGCAGTGTGATAATGTTCTGTATCACTAGTGTTCTCAGATATAACTCATGTATTTGAAAATAATTTTGTAGACAATATCTTGCATTCCTAAATTCCCCTTGGTATTCAGCTGCCCAAGCCATTTTGTCTTAAGCTGCGATTGTTGCTGGAGTGGATTTTTCATAATTGTCTTCTGTTTTAAATGTTTCTTTATGAAGCGTGTTTGTACATTTTTACTTTGATTTGCCTTTACAATTTGCCTCTCTTAATTACCTTTGATGTAGCAGTTGTGGATGACGATTCTTAAAATGCATGCAAAATCCAGTAGGCTCTGTTTTACTGAGCTGATATCAAGGACTATTGCTCTGAAAATGACTTTTATGGCCATTGACCTGTGGGTACAATTAGCTCTTTGCCAGCTGTAAATGAGATCCCTAAGTTGCTTTTACTTCTGTAAGTTCAAGATGTGACTTAGTCCCAGCCCTGGAACTGGTTGCCTACCAAGTAAATATAAATTTGAATTCTCAGTAGTTAAAACTAAGAGAGATGCAGACTCATTTTAGAATCATAAAATCATGAAATGGCTTCAGTTGGAAGGGACCTTAAAGCCCACCCAGTTCCAACATCCTGCTGTGGGCAGGGCTGCCATCCACCAGATAAGGCTGCTCAGGGCCCCATCCAGCCTGGACTTGAAAATGTAGCATTTAGATTGTGTGCGCTCCAAATTCTGGGTATCTGAGTAGTATAATAATTTTGTTGCAGCTTCTTACTGATTTTTTACTGTGATCAGATGTATATGGTGTGGCTGGCAGCAGCGTCTGTCCCTGTGTCTCCTGGACACTTTGGGCACTGTCATTCTTCCTGGGCACCAGCAGCCACAACTGGATGCAGGAGGTTCATGGTAGCAGTGAATAAGGGGACCCGAAAGTTGTCATTACAGCACAAAAATACATGAGTGTTGAGTCTCACTCATCTCAGGGTTGTGTAATGAGAACACTCTTGAAAAGTCTTAATCAACTTTTGAAATAGATTTCCTAAATCACATTACTGCTCTTTGGGGATAACCTGAGCAACCTGAGGACCAAGTGGGGCTCTATTCAGCTGCACCAGTGGAAGGTACTGCAGCCTCAGGCTGTCTCACTCTATGGGTGACATCCCCAACGCAGTGCAGGCTGCCACCCTCACTGCAGGTGAAGGAGGGGCAAGGGTGCAGGAGTGTGTCCACATTCATCATCTGCTGTCTGGGTGATTATCTCCAGAAACAAGATGGTGCAGTATCATTTTCAGTTACTGCAGCTGTTTTTCTTAGTGCATGCAACTTGGAACCCTACTGCAGTATTTGAATAATTTGAATTTAGTATAAGTTTTTCTACTAAACTAAAGCTGAGGGTATGGCTGTGTAGACACGTTATAGCAAGGCAGCCTAGAGTGTGGGCTTGCACTGCATTAGTTACTGTGTAGTATTCTCACATGCATGTTTTTATCCTGAAGAAAATGCACTGTCTTTTAATATTTCGCTGCTTCGTACATGTAAGATGAAATTGCCCAGTGTTTGCCATTGTTAGAACTGGACAGATACTGTGTTAATTTCCAAGTGTCTATTTTATACTGTTTCTGAGGGTTATTTTGTTGAAATAACATTTGGTAACTAAAATGTCATACAATTATTTTATTTGTGTGTGGTTTTTTTTAACTGGTTCTAGTATGCTGAGATAGTAAAAGGATTCAACCTTTTGGGCACAGTCTTCCTATAGTTCATGTCTATTTCAGTGTTTAGTTCGTGAGAACCACTTCAGTGTTTAAAAAAAAAAAATGGTGCTCAGAAGTAGGGATCAGGTATCCTTTTCCATTTTATTAATATCAGATTTCAAGTTGTCAAATCATTTGATAGCTTTTGGATTTTTAGTAGTACGACCAGTCATTAAATTGATATTAAGTCTACTATTGACTCCAGTAAGCTACCTTAGACTTTCACTCCGTTCTAAGTTTGTAACTTCACTATTTTCGGAATGGTTGTTGCAAATACAGAGAAGACTTTTAGCTTATAGGCATACGGCATACAAAATCTAAGACAGAGTATGTTGTTGTGGTTTAAAATGGCAGGCAGCTCAGCACCACGCAATTGTTCCCTCTCTACCCCCTCAGTAGAATGGGAGAGAGAATTGGAAACAAATGGAAGATTTTAGCCAGTTTGTGTCATCTGTCCTGGTTCTGTCTTTCACAGGTTCTTGTGTCCCTCGCAACTCTTGTGTTGAAGGGACCTTGACTTGCTGTAAGCACTGCTCTACTTTAATAGTGTTTTCTGAAAGCTAGTTTTTTCAGAGATAACTAGTCATGTAGTAGGCTTTTGAGAATAGTAGTCTGGCTTTGAGGAACAGGAGCTGAGTCCCTGTGTCTATTTATGCAGTTTGAAAAACAATAATAACGATTAAAAAAAAAAAATTCCAGAGGGAACTTATTTGCATTTTAAAGCGTTCAGTGTTTTGTGAAAATGACCAAGGACTTACTCTGGCAACATCAACAGCAAAGTAAAGCATAAACCTTGATACCTAACAATGCACAATTTTTTCCTGGTAAGTTGGGGCAACTTTGCTGCAGCTAGGACAATTACGTCTGTCTTTGAAGATATACTATGTGTTTGGAGCTCTTTAACTATAAAAATAATAATAGTAGTAGTTAGGACAACTTGACCTGCTGTACTTCAACATGCTCATGTTTTTTGCATGAATCATAGAAAATTTCTCAGGAATTGGCGGTATTTCATAGCCACTGCATGCCTATGCAAGTTGTTTTTCATTTTTTAAAATGGCGTTGTTGAATGGAAAAATTTTAAATTACCTCTGAACTATTTAAGATTTTGGTTTTGGCATACACAGCCCTCTTCACAACTCTTCTTTTCTGTTTTCTTTCTTAACACAAATCTTTCATTTGCATCCAGCTTCCTGCTCCTCTGCCCACGTTCCTCTATCTGTTGATCTGCCGTTTGCCACCACTTCAACATTACTCATATAACCTTGACTCTGCTTTGACTTTCCTGAAATACTCCTCTTTCTTCATCTTCACAACAGTAATTATTGCTCCTCCCTTTGGCCTTCCCAACTGTGAGATTACAGTGGCTTCCATAGGTAGGATTCTGCATAGTTTCTTTGACCAACGTGGAGGGAAAAGCTCACTCATCCCAGATGCAGTGACTCTCCTTTATTTTAGAATCTAGTTAAGTTACCATACTTAGCTGAAAAATCTATAGATTCATTAAAAAACAGGGGTCTTTATAAGTCTTGTTTTTCTGAAGTTGGTGGTGGACCCAACAGTGGTGATGGTTCTCCCTCGTAGCACACTTTGAGAACAGCTTTCTTAAGACTGTTACACCCAAAACAGCCTTCCTGTGTTTCCTCCCATAGATGTACTAAGTCTTTCTCTATGCTTTCCAGGTTTTAACTTCAATCAGTACCTTTAAGAATGACTAGTGTAATCAAGATCATATATATTTAAATTACTACATTCTGTAGTTCTGATCTGTAATAGTTTAATTTTTGTAAAAATATTTGGAGATTAACAGAAAAATCTCTTATGAAGTGAATGCCAAACAACACAACACAAAAGCTATATTTCTTGAAATATTTTAGTATTTATATTATTGGAAGTGTATGTGAAAATGGACAACAGCTTTTTTGGAGGTATCAAGCTGATTCCAGATCACCATTAATAAACTTGCTATCATTTTGTGCAGCAAGTTTGTAGATGTGTCTGAATATCTTTAGCCATAGACTTCAGTGCAGAAATGGCCTGGATTAGTGATTGATTTCAAAACCTTTTAATAGTTTCTACTGAAAACTTGCTCTAGACACTCCATGTCAACAATAGCTCTTCTATGAACTGTTGGATACCCTGCAGTAATTTCAGTCCATGATATAAGAGGAGTCTTGATGTTTACTATAGAACTACTACAAGAGTCATGCAAATAACTACAGAGATGTGATCAACTTAATAAAACTGATAACATATTAGGTTAAAGTTTTCTAAGATTACTTTTTTTTGTGCTCATGTCATTTGAAAAGAGGTTAATTTACAAAAGATTCCCACACTTTGTCTTAGTTTGGCTACCTAAAATACTTAAGCACCACCTGTTTATTTTGTGATAAGAACTACTTTTTGGTTTGCATTGAGGATGAGTGATATTAATACATAATGTATTTGTTTTAAAAGCAACTATTAACTGACTTGAGTTTTTATTTGATAGTGAAATGAAAATTTACTAGAAATATGCTGAAGAAATAATCTTTATAATTTGACATGCTAAATATTGTGAAATAAATATTTCATATCTCATTTCTTCCTAAATTTCTTGTATGCTTCTGCAAAAATGGGTGTTAAGAAATTATTTACTTCTTCCATGTTATTTTGGCTTGATTGCCATTGCTTATTCCAACATTTTTTTTCTTCTGTCTTCTTCCACAAATCAAGATGCGATTTTAGGATAGAAAGATGAACGTTTTACTAGCTAATGTGTAGTTTTTAATGAACTACTGTTGTTTCTGTAAACACTTCAAATCACTCTATCAGATATTTGGTACTTGAAAGCAGCCCTGCGGAAAGGGACTTGGGGGTCCTGGTGGACGAGAGGCTGGACATGAGCCAGCAGTGTGCGCTGGCAGCCCGGAGGGCCAACTATGTTCTGGGCTGCATTAAAAGAGGAGTGGTCAGCAGGGAGAGGGAGGTGGTGGTCCCCCTCTCCTCGGCTCTCGTGAGGCCCCATCTGGAGTACTGTGTCCAGGCCTGGGGCCCCCAGCACAAGGAGGACGTGGAGCTGTTGGAACGAGTGCAGAGGAGGGCCACCAAGATGATCAGAGGGCTGGAGCACCTCTCCTATGAGAAAAGGTTGAGGGAACTGGGCTTGTTCAGTTTGGAGAAGAGAAGGCTCCGGGGAGACCTCGTTGTGGCCTTCCAATACTTGAAGGGAGCGTATAAACAGGAGGGGGATCGATTGTTTGTGAGGGTGGATAGCGATAGGACAAGGGGGAATGGTTTTAAGCTGAGACAGGGGAGATTTAGGTTAGATATTAGGAGGAAGTTTTTCACACAGAGGGTGGTGACGCACTGGAACAGGTTGCCCAGGGAGGTTGTGGATGCCCCGTCCCTGGAGGCATTCAAGGCCAGACTGGACGTGGCTCTGGGCAGCCTGGTCTAGTGGTTGGCGACCCTGCACTTGGCAGGGGGGTTGAGACTCGATGATCTTTGAGGTCCTTTTCAACCCAAGCCATTCTATGATTCTATGATTCTATGATTTGTAGTACACTCTTATTTATCTTACGTGGGTTGTTGTTAACTTTGGGGGCCGAGAGATGTCATACATATTATGGGAGCCTTAATGGAATATTCATGAATGAGACAAAGTGTGATTGCATCAATCTTACGCTGACTTTGTCAACATGGTAAGAAATTGGAGCAAACAGAAACTCATTATTGCTCTGCAGAATTTTTTCCACTGCTTTGCTGCTACTTGACCATGTGGCATGTGGTGTCTCTAAGCTGGAGACCCTCTTCATTTGAGGCTTGCAGGTCAGACACAAGCATGTTTTCTTGATGGAGACAATTTTATTGTGAATATAAGTGAGAATACAAACTAGAAACCTGTTAACTACTCTACCTGCATGTGGCCGTGCTTTTACCAGTGACATCCTGCAGTAAGTAAGAGGTACCTTTATCCCTTCATGAAAAGGAACCAAGCTGCCATATGATGAGTGTGCCCATGCTGATTCCCTGAATGTTAGTTGAGGTGCTGACAGCTTACACTTTCACTTAACCCGAATAATTTCTTCGTCTAGCTGTATTCTAAGATTATTCCAAATGTGTCATTCTACACACAGAAATCCCAGTAGAAAAGACTTAAGAATGAAGCTGTGACTACTTAATGGATGTGTAAGTAAACCATTTCTAAAGAGGCTGAATCTAATTTGAGATGTTTTGAAACTTACTAAGACTACTGCATTTGGTTGTTCAAGCAAATGTATGAGGATATTTTGTGTTTTCCAGTAGCAATAACGTGTCTTATGAACTCTTTATAGTCAGGATTTATAGATTCAAGTAAAGGAGGACCAAACTTTTCTGAAAACACGGTCTCATTACTTTTCACTTCCAGCTTGCTAGTAAGGGATTCATGCAATAGAAAGGCTGGAACAGTGTTAACAATTTTGAAATGGTAGTGTTGGGGATTTGTGACTCTTCCTCATTTTTATTCCATCATTCTTTGCCTGGTGTCTGTGGAATCCTTAATTTGAAGTTTTGGATGTCCTCATTTGAAATGCATGGCTGCCAAATGCTCTCCATAAAGACAGCTTCTCCTCTGAGTAAGAAAATACTACCAAAAAGCCGGGATGGTGTTTTTCTGAGTAAAAACCTAGAAACCACAATAGAAGAAATAATGGATGGTGAGAAGTAGTTCTCGTGCCCAAGGTGCAGTGTATTTACTGACATTATGGCCTTTGCTTCCATAATGCCCTAAGCTGTGTCCATTGAAACCACAACACAAATTAGTGATGCTGTTCTACAAAGTAAGAACTGTTTTGTTTAAAAAAAAAAAAAAAAGCAATTGAAAATCAATATTTATCAGGATGCATAAATACTGTGGTAACTGAGAAACCAAAATATTTATCCTTTCCAAGACAAGAAAACTTAGCTATCTTGGAGTATACATATGACAGGTAAGTAAATGCGGTAAATGCTTGACTTTAAGGATAATTTGTGGTCTCCATTACTTTTTTTTAATAGGCTTACCAAATCTTAACTTCAAATAGCGTGTGCTTTCCTGAACTAAGATAAAGTTTTCAATCTCTGTTTTCTGAGCCAATTTTTTTCTCTCCTGCTCTTATCCATTTCTCAGGCTCCACTAGCTGTTCCTGTGGTTGCCCTTTCCTTTGTTTCTATTGTCTTTCCCTTGCTCCTGCTAGCTCCATTGTTTTATATGACTAGCTAGCCAAGGAAAGGGATTGACCTGCTGTTGCAGCCTCATCTCAAGCACTAGGTGCAGCTTGGAGTGTCACAATATAAGAGGGACATAAAAGTATTAAAGAGCATCCAGAGGAGGGCTAAAGAGATGGTGAAGGGCTTAGAGTACGATCTGTATGAGGCCTCATGGCAGCCTATAGCTCCCTCACAGGGAGTGGAGGGGCAGTGCTGAGCTCTGCTCTCTGGTGGCAACGACAGGGCCCAAGGGAACAGCGTAGAGCTGTGACAGGGGAGGGGCAAGGGGGCGTTAGGGACAGGTTCTGCACCGGAGGGTGGTCAGGCCCTGGAACAGGCTGCCCAGGGCAGTAGGCACGGCCCCAGGCTGCCGGAGTTCAAGGAGCGCTGGGACAATGCTCTCAAACGCAGGGTTTGAATTTTGGGTGGTCCTGCATGGAGCCAGGGGTTGGAGTTGATGTTCCCTGTGGATCCCTTCCAACTTGGGATATTTTGTGATTTTATAATTATTTGCTTGAAAGGTAATTTTACCCAAGCTTGTGCCCTGCTTTAACACCAAATTCCCCAAGCCCTATCTATGCAGTCACAATTCGTTCTGCACAGCACACTGTACTTTGTGTTCCCTGCTGTTATTGTGCTGACTTACATCTCTCGGATTTGTGGTTTTGCGAAGCAAGAAATATGAGTTCAGCTTGCTTCACCCTCAGTGCCTTTTATGTGTACCAGAATGGCTGCATAAATAAACAGAAAATTATTTAAATTTGATTTTTGTGAAGGTAGTGTTCACTCATGTTAGAAACAGCAATTTTCAAGACCTATAATTTTCAGTTGTTTACAATTTTAACAAAAACCCATACTGCATTGAAATGGTTTGTGCTTGTTGCTACCTAGTTTGTTAGAAAATTATGTTGAATTGGTAGAAAACCTGTTTACACAAGTGACCTTTGACTTGAAGAATTGTGTTATGGAAAAGATTTCAAATGATTTTTGAGGTGCTTATAGTTCTGAATCTGTTGGTTTAAACTATGAGCCCGTAACTCTTCAGTCAGATTGTGCCAGCAGAAGCCTTTATAGTCGAACTGGGCTAATCTGGCAGTGAGGAGAGGACCACACACTCTGGAATGAATACTTTAACAGATTAAATCCCACCTCAACTTTAGACTCTTTTCTGTAGCGTTTACCATGTAAGTGAGCAGAAAGAGAGTGCAGTATTCTTCGTTGAGAAACATTAAAAAGTCCTAATTAACATAAATGCAAGCAGATACATTGTTTCATGTATCTGAATCTCATTTGAATGGAGGAATACTTAAAACTGACAGGTAATCAAAAATCTCAGGCTATAGAACACAAATAGAAAGACTGTAACATAAGAATCTATCTCTAAGCATATCTTTTGTTATTTCTGTCTAACTTTTTAGGCTGTTTTTATGTAGCTTCAAGAGGATCATTCTCTCATGTTGGTCTTTGACTAACTTTGTGATATTGAAGTCCAGTACTCAATACTGGAATGTCAGTGAATCAAAAAATGCTTTGCTCTGTCTCCTGTTAGGTTTACCACCTCTTCAAATCTCATCACTGCATTTTTGATCCGAATAGACCAGTGCAGCCTCAGCCCTGAGCATCTTTAGCAAGAGTGCAGGGTGTTTGCAGAGGGCACCAGCTCCCCTGCAACCTGATGGATGCAGGTATGCGGCTCTGTGTGACAGGACAGCTCCTGAGAAGATGAAGGGAGTCAGCCTCCTATAAACTCTGACATCATGAAACAGTTACTCTTCTGAATTGTTGCATGCCCCAAGCATGCCAAATTTCCTGGTTACTTTTAAAGCTCTGTAGCTGCTTGTTCAGGTAGACACCCTGGGACAACCTCCAAAGGAAACTAGGAGAAGCTATGTTCTCCAGCTTTGATGATGCAAGACTGGGTTTGAGGTGTTGCTCTTGATAAAGAACATGGCCTTTGGTGCTCATCTTCTTAAAGATAAGGCTGTATCTTACCACTGCAGATACTGGAAGGCAAGTGATTGCTTCAGAGAGGTATTTGGAGAGGGATTATAGAAAAATTGAGGTTAGTTGTAGGTCACTGATCTAGATTATTTTCTAATGGTGAAGTTGATTCTGTAGTATGATAGACATGTAAATTGATCACCTAAGTAAGGATTAGATTCTTCTACTGTTTAGACTCAGCATGAAAGAAAGGTAGGAAGATGGGACCTCATCTTTTTTTCCTTGAGATCATGAGCAAAGAAAGACAGCATGTCTGAAAAGTGGTTAAATAATTCAGAGTAATGGAGCAGAATTGTAATATGTAATAAACTGGCAGAGTTCATTAAACAATATGAAATGCTGTTAGACATAAATGTAATTGTTAAAATATTAATGTTTTTTTCTACTTTCCAAAATTTTGGTGAAACTTTCTACACTAAAATGAAATGAAGTAGTTCCATAGTTCTGTCCCTTAAGCTATATACCTATGTCCGTTTGCAGACAAAAAGGGATGCTTTTTGAGTCCCCCACTCCAACTGGAATATACCTCTCTAAGTAACCACACTACTTCTTATTCTTTCCCTCCTTTGAAATTTCTTTTAAAGGACTTTTAATATTTCAACCTAATTCAATCAATGTAAGCTATCCAAGCAGAATCATGTTTGTAATGAAAATGGGTTACATTTATATCTATTCATTTGATACTATATTATTTATTGCAGTCAGAAAAACTTTGTTAATTCTTTGACTTTACTAGGTTCCCAGGGGAATGGAGGTATTGGAGTTTTACTGCCTAAGCTACTTTGTGAAATGCAATTAACAAAATGTTTTATGACCGTGTCAGTAGTCTCATTGCCAGTTATTTGTACTTTGATTGGCCAGAAACTTCATCTGCCTGTCTTAATAACCCTACTGAAATAGGAGAAGTAGTCAGAATGTTATATAAAAAAAATAAATACCAGAATTTGACAATAGGGGAATTTAGCGCTGTAACTGAAAGAATTATCAGGCATAGCAATTATTACATCTGATTATCAGGATATTGTAACAGAAACAAAATAACACAAACAAACAAAGAGTTCCAGCAGCAGGGAGAAAGGTATAAATCACATCATCTCATTTTCTTCTCTCAAATTCTTATCCCATGCTTATTGCAGTCATATGCTTTCTTATGCTAATATTCTGTCATGCTTATGTATCTTAGATTTGCTTTTAAAAAAGGTAAAGAAATTGTTAGTATTTATAGTGTTTCTCACATGCAAATACTTTCTCAGCTTATCTGCCTTTGGGTAGTTATTCTTAGTAAAGATTATATGGGAAGAATATGTAATAAAGACTTCATGGTGGAGGTGCACTGACTTGGCTTAATTGTAGGATCTGGGGGCATTTGCTATGTCTCCTGAAGCCCCAAAAGAACAGTTTGTGTACTTCTATGGAGAGGAATTTGTTCTATCCATTTCCTCTCTGCAAGAGAGGAAGCAGAACATCTTGCCAAGCAGCTTTTGAGGTGAGTCTGTCTTCTATTCACAAGCACGACAGGCCTGCACATCTGCAGGAATGAGGTAGCAGAGGTTGAGCAGTCAGTCTTGTCCCATGCTGAGCTTGCTGCTCCCAAAGAGCCCAGACAAGATCCTAAGGCAAAGGCCCCAAGCGATTCCTGAGTAGCTATGTGGGAATTTTGCTGTAGTGTGTACTGTAATGTGTTTAAAATGATAGAATCATAGAATGGCTTGGGTTGGGAGGGACCTCAAGGATCATGAGGCTCCAACCCCCCTGCTGCAGGCAGGGCCGCCAACCTCCATATCTAATACTAGACCAGGCTGCCCAAGGCCCCATCCAACGTGGCCTTAAACACCTCCAGGGGCGGGGCATCCACAGCCTCTCTGGGCAGCCTGTTCCAGCACCTCACCACTTTCTCGGTAAAGAACTTTGCCCTGATATCCAACCTAAATTTTCCCTCCTTCAACTTAAAACCATTTCCCTTTGTCCTACCATTATCTACCCTTTCAAAGAGTTGACTCCCCCTCTTTTTTGTAGGCTCCCTTCAGGTACTTGAAGGCTGCAATGAGGTCACCCCACAGCCTTCTCTTCTCCAGGCTGAACAAGCCCAGCTCCCTCAGCCTATTCCAGAGACAATGTGAATTCAGCGTATTATTTGAACATTTGCTTTGTGACATTTTATTTTTCATTGGTCATTTATTATGGTATTTTACTTTGTTTCCATCTGTCTTTCCTCTTCTTTGTCCTTCTGAAGATTACATGTAACTTTCTGAGTTCAAACGTGCTATTGCAGAGAAAGAGCAACAATGCTTTGGATAATGTTGCCTAGCAACATAAAGTTTAATTTCTGTCAAATGTTTTATCATTCTCTTGATGATCATTTTTGTTCATTCTTTTTCACTTGAACAACATTGTCATGAACTGAAACCACTAGTAGTACATTGTGCAGATTATAATAATTGAAGCAATGCCCAGTGTCCAGAGTTGTCTGGAGTATTCAGTTCTGTCTTGTAGCAATTTAATGCACCATCAGCCATAAGAAACCTAAGAGAAATGATGTGTGAAGGGAAGATTGTTTCATTTCTGAGCTTCTATGTAGCCCAAAATTATATTCTCCTCTTTTGACTACTCTTAATTCATAAATCCCTAGCGTTTGCAGTATGTTTTCCAGTGACGTAACTACAATGACATTACCCATTGATTAACCACAGAATAGAGTTTGGTGAATAATCTTTTCTTGTGTCAACAGCGATGAAATGCATTGAGTTTATAAACTAAGTATTCTTTCTAGCCATTGCCTTAGAAACCATTGTTTCAAATAAATTTTGAAGCAGTGATTTCATATAAAGAGTGGGAATGTTTTGGCTGTTTCTGGAGAGTGCTGACGGGAGTGAGTTTGAAGAAGTAATGCCAGTTGAGGTGTATGCTAAAATAGCCCTCCCAGGATCGTCCAGGCTATGAAGAATAAAGTAAAACTGAGGAATGATTACTTTACCTGACTGCTGATTTCATTGTAAGGATGGGTATTTCAGAGAGTAACTGAAGGCATAGCAATTTGAATAGAAAGGACTGGATTGTGTGTATTTACGTTATGGTTTGATTAAAAAGAATGAGAACTCTTTCTTTTCCATGGTAAAATATAGTTGTGGCAAGCATGTTCCTCAACCTGGGCTTCCAGACTGACTCTCATCTCAGGCACATGTTTCCAGCACTATGTGTGTAGCTGCACAATTGTGGAGCCAGGGTACACTGGGAGTATAACAGGACTTCAGAAAGCTCTGTGTGAGCACTTTCACAGCCACTGAACTTATCAACATGCAGTGCTGTCATTTTAGACTTTGCTGCCTGAGGGGAGGTTGTAGAGAAGATGAAGCCATCAGAAGAGGTATGCAGAGGGAGGAGGAGTGGGATCAGATACAAATTACAGCAAGACATTTTGGATGGGTGATGGGAAATGTTATGGGTTTTTTTCTGTCATGAGGATGGTCAGACATGGGCACAGGTTGCCCAGAAAGGCTGAAGAACCTCCATCCTTGGAGAACTGCAGCTCTCTTGGTTGTGACTCTCAGTAACCTGATTCAGCTTCTAAGCCAGCTCTAGCTCTGAAGCTGGCCCTTCTTTGGGCAGTGTTGAAACCGGATGACCCCCAGAGGTCCCCTGCAGGTCAAAGTATTGTATGATTTTGGAATGATGCTCCAGGTAAATATCCAGAGTCCTGTGATGGTTTGAATCGGTTGGTATTGAAGTCTGTGTAGTTGCCCCTTTGCTGTTGCTTGTGGGCTAGATACACATTTATTCTTTATAATATGTGCAGATCTGTGGTTGTACTATGGGTATAGTTTTAGCATTTCTGCTTTCCTTTGCATAGAGGATTTTTGTAAGAATATATAAACACAAAAATACTTCTTTGATAGCTAGCTTTGATATGAAAACAGTAAATTTCCCCCTTCAACACAAAATGGGAGCAGGCAGGGAATGTGTTTAACCAAAATCTTTATCTAAGACATTCCAGAGAAATATTTTGGATATCTTCTACACAGTTTGTTCCTAGCAGTAATTCATTTCAGAGCTCAAGATAAATTCTATGCTTCTTGTTGCTACTAGAATTTCTGATATCTAAAATTAATGATTATTTTGGTCATATCCTTTCATCAGCTATGAAATACATAAGTCCCTAACATTCTTCTCTGACACCATAGTTTATGATGGAATATAGTTTCCATCTCTTAAAATTATGTAAAAATTTTATCTTATTGTTGTTGGATAGTGGTATACACTTCCGTACTTTTCCTTTCTGTATAGATTTCATTTAAAAATATTTTTATAAGGAGTAAGACTGTAGATAAAAAGAATTGTGTTAGCACATTTATTATTACCGTATTAATAAATATATTTATATGCATTACATTAGTTTCTTCTGAACATTTGAAAATATTTTTCTTGTCACTGATATTCTTCTGATGATTTTTGAGTATGTCTTTGAAACATTTTAAAGATAAAATCTGTCAGCACTTAGCTGTTAAGTTTTACAAGTCCACATTCGTTTGTATTTTCACTTTTAATACAGTGACTTCTGAACTATTGAAGTTTTTTTTAGTTTAGTTTTAAAAGCTTTCTGTGGTTTTCTTTTGGTTCCTGTGCTCTCATATACTTAGTTTGCCTGTGTTTTTTTTACCTCATCTCTTCAGATTTAAACAAGTTTTGATTTCATTTGAATGATGACTACTTTAAAACATTTTGCTACTTTTGTAATTTTACTGCCTTTTTAGACAATCAGTTTTATATTTTAGATGATTACTTTTATATTTGGCCTTGCTCAATTTGATCGTAAAATCATTATTGATTTTAATGAAATGATAAATATCTTTTTGGGATTTGTTAACGATAATACTTTACAAGGTGAATCTTTTCAATGCACATAGAAATAGTGGAAGAAGACTGTGGATTACAAATCTAGACAGATAATATGAGCTTTAGCATCACCAAAAAATTGACTCAGCTGAAAAAATGAGTTGAAAGTGGTGCTGCTTAATCAGAGCAGTAAGTCTAATAAGCGTTCACACTATGTAGGGGTTGTAATGGGAAGCAGATGTGAAGAAATTTTCCTCTGTATGGTATGTTTTTGGGTATGTTTTTGTCTATTGCTTCAGTATCAGAAAAATGTTGACCAAATGGTTTCCTAAAAAAGGAAAGGGAAGTGATGATAATTTTCTTTATGTATTTTAGTTTATGGAAGTAGTTGAAATAAAAGTGGTAATAATTTGGAGGTTTGCAGTACATACTGAAATCTTTAAAGAAAATTTTCCTTTTTCCTTTTCCCCCAAATCCAAATTAGACCTTTTGTTATCAAAAGCAGTAGTAGCAGTATGGAGTATTTGTCTGAAGAGACTATCTGGGTTTGAATAGCATTGCCTTAAGAACAGAAATGCACCTACATTTCCTTGCAGATAAGAAGAGCAAACGTTCTGTTTGCAAGTTTGTTAAAAATCAACAGTTCCCTCTTCATTTTGAGCTTTATGGCTCCCTGGTCTTGTGAGCAGTGGCCATGCAGCGTCATCTCATCTGGGAACTTTTCATTTGTGGAGTAGCATACTGAAAAGTAAGCTGAAATCACCACTGCTTTTTTTTTTTGGCTTGTGAATTGAAAGTGCATCTATGTATCAACACTGTTGTCTGCAGATTTTTTTAAATTAAGACTGGAAAAGACCTCATCACAAGCCAATCTCTTTAATTGTGAGGAGAGCTTTTATTAATAAGACTCGCAATATCTCTCACAATAGAAACTTCCTAATTTCAGATAATTCTTTGTCCAGTGATACATTCCAAAAGGGAAACACATTTGTTTGGATATAAACAATAAAGAATGGTGTATGGAAAGTGCTGTGTCCCTGTGGAGGTTTTCTCATAGGAATGTAATTCTGCACCAAATCTTTTAAGAACAGTGTCACCAATGTACTTAAGGAGATAACAATAACCATTAAAACTGAAGTATTGCCATCTATTGTTAAGCTCTTGTTCCTGTTTTGCCCTGTTATGCTCTTTGAAGGCTGTGGATGGTTTCTTTTCCTTCAGCCTTTCTTCTAATTTCCTATCTAAATATTTAAATAGGAGACCATTGGTTGAGATGTTAGGGATGTCCATGTGAGTCCCATTTATGATATTTGTATTATTTATGAAAACATACTTGTTAGCCCGACATTTTCATTTATCTCCCACTAAGATCTACTAATTGCTTTATTCCCACAGTCTCACTGATGCAGAAAAGTAACTACTATTAGCTGTGCTTATTACTTGTAAATAATCTGTTAAGTCAGTCATCTACTTCCCTTTTTTTTCCTAGATATTTCAGATTTTTGCTCCAGTTGCTTGTTGCTGTTGACCTCGCTCATTTTGCAGATGCTCTTTAGACAGTCAAACCTCAACTGTATTGCTCAGCAGGGATTTGTCTATTCAATTTTATGGCTGATCTTAAATGTGAGACTTCGAACTCATACTGTTTCTGTTGTTCCTATAGCAACGAATTATGTGGAAAAGCAGCACTATCACTTTGCTTTGCAGCTGGTGTTTTGTGCTCACAGCAAGGGAGGAGTTTTGAGAAAATAGGAAGTATATAAACGGGGATGTAAATGATAGAGAAGTAGAGCCGTTGCTGAAGTACCTCACCCTTTACGGAGGAGCTGGTTAATGATTTTGACTAGGGCTTCCCAATCTTCTTCGAATGAAGTCCTGTTCTCTCAGTAACGAGATATGATTTACTTGAAGTTTCTGGTTTTTTTTTTCTCTTAACTGCTTGGGCCTTTTTCCACGTAAAGCAAAGTTTTCTGTCATCACACAGCTCTAAAATTTGTTTCAGTAGCTTGAGTGGGGCTTATAACCTTCATGCGCTCTGAACGTACCTGAGGTTTGGAGCTTTATAACTTCTTTGATGTTTGCAGTTGTCCATTAGCTGTATTATAAAAGGCTATAATTCTAAAGTCGTCTTCTGAGTAACTATCTCAGAGTAAAATGTTTTGACACTTGAAACTCCTACATATCCAGAGATGAGACTAATGCATTCTTCCTCCTCCAAAAAGCAGAAGTTGTTTGCATTCCCATTAGCAGTCCTCTCTCTCACATCGTGACAGCAGTGTTCCATACTTACTTTCCTGAGGTTCTCTGACGCCAAATTAATATCTCTGGAATACCTCAGTCTTGTCTCCAACCTGGAGAACCTGCAGGTCTACTGCCCTGCCTGGGTGCTGTCCTTCGAGCTAGGGACAGAAAGGAGCAGAGCTGCTACTGCAGGGGACCAGTTGGTTTGCTTGCAGTGAGGCCTCTGTGTTTTGATCATGATGGGGACATGTGAGGGTTTACTTCTCAGTGTTTAAGCAGTTATTATATAAAAAAGCCACCAAATGTAACATATGTTTTAAGCTCTTTGAAGCAGTTTACTTTGAGTAAATAAAAATTAATGGGCACAGGAGCTGGCTATCTTGTCTCATCTCAGAAAGGTGTGTGCTAACTATCAGGATAGTGGTACTTTTCATGTGGCTCAGTGTACATGCAGTTAAAATGCTTTTCTAACCAAACAGCTCTGATTAGCAGAAGGAGCTCTGGAAGGTTCTAATCTATTTGTAGCTGATAAACAAGCAGTTAATCTGCTTGCGTGGGAAATAAGAAGTAGGTTTGGATGTGTTCTCCTGACTTAAGGAATGTGTTTGAACTTCTAACCTCTTGGAAAGCTGCCGCAATGCAAACTGCTTTTTGAGACAGCGATCTGCAGACTAGTGGGGACCCTGCGAGCATCTGAACGCTGGCCATAAAATCATATGTAGGTCACTCTGAAAGTGCCTCCTATTTATTTCTGTGAAAATGACAACAGATACAAGGAGTACAATAACACTATTTGATAGAGTAAATTCTTAGCTACAAAACGCTATTTTTCAATACAGTCACCACCATTAGGTATGCACTTTCACCAGCAACAAACAAGAGCCTGCATGGTGCTGTCGTCAAAATCTGCACCAGTGGAGGTGACCCCCTGTTGCCACTGCTGAAGTGCACCACTCACCACCTCACTGTGCTCACAGATTCATAGAATTGTAGGGGTTGGAAGGGACCTCTAGAGATCATTGAGTCCAGCCAGTCACATCCACTGTTTGGTCCCCATCAACATTCAGCAAGTGTTAATGAATGTCTGTGGGTGCGATTTTTTCCACATGGAAGAATTCAGTGACGCACCCTTTGCTTCATCTGCACTTCCATGTCAGACACCGTTGTGTCAGTCTGCCCCTCAGATGCCATCTGTCACACGACAATGATGTGTAATGGAATGTTGGCAGGAAGGTTCAACCAATGCTGCTGTACTGCCAACATAATAAAATAAGACGTATTTCTTTTTGAGCACTGATAATACAATCTCAGGATATCCTAAGTTGAGAAGGACCCACAGGGACCAACAAGTCCAGCTCTGGGCTCCATACAGGACCACCCAAAATTGGAATGCCACGATTCAGGGCACTGCCCCAGTGCTCCTTGAACTCCAGCAGCCTGGGGCCATGCCCACAGCCCTAGGCAGTCTGTTCCGGTGCCTGACCACCTTTTGGTGAAGAACCTTTCCCTAACACCCAACCTGACCCTCCCTTGACAGCTCCATGCCGTTCTCTCGGGTCCTGTTGCTGCCACCAGAGAGTAGAGCTCAGCGCTGCCCCTCTGCTCCCTGTGAGGAGCTGCAGCCACCATGAGTCATGTGAAACGTGTGACAGCTCAAGCTTGGTGGTGATGCCTCAAGAGACATGCTTGCTCTTGGGAAATAAGGCTACGTTTTCTATTGCTGCACACTTTATTCCTTCTCTGTTCCCATTCTCCCCCTGAGGTAGAAAGATTCCCAAGAGACAGTGAATATGTAATTGGATAACTTTATAAATCAGCATGCTTCTCTACTGGCTGCCCTAACACGATTCTCATTGTCAGTGAGTTAAATATGAGTACAGATTTAAATTTGAAATGGAATCACAAGAAATACAGAAGTGGACATGTTATTTGCTTCCATGGATTCTAACGTGGCATATCACTTGTATGGATAGAGCCAGTAGGCTGCTTTAGGATTGGGGTATCCTGAGACTGAAGGAGCTGAGTCTGTTCAGCCTCAAGAAGAGGAGGCACAGATGGGGTTTTATCAGTGTGTGTAAATACTTGGTAAGAAGGATTAAAGGAAATTGAGCTGTCCTGTGAAACTACAAGAGGCAATGATTGTAAATTACATTACTGTAAAGGTAGCTGAAGACTGGCACAGGTTGCCTAGAGAGTGTGTTAGAAATTGAGAAGTGAAGTGAGATTCTGTTGTCTCTGACTCTTAAACAAATCCTGTTTGAGCAGCCCTCTTCAGGCACTAGGGGTTGTGAATAGCATATTAAAACATAATTGATGTTTGGATGAAAACCTTCCAAAAGTTCTGTTTGAAAGTTTATGTATCTCTTCATTCAAATTACTTAATGTTTTCAATCTTGATCAGTTTTATTTTGCAGCTGTTAAAACAATAGAGCACAAGCTTCCAAGGAATGCCTACTGATGTGTGAGGGAATCTAGATCCTAATTGGCCCTAATTGCCAAACAATTGCTGTGATGTCACATGCAGATTTTATATGATGTTCACAAACAGCTTGTTGGGAACAACTGCAAACTGCATAAAATGCCTGTAAGGATTTTTTCTACCTGTAAAGATTCCACCTACAGTGCAAAAAAGCTTGTGATGTAGCTCTCTCTGTATATTCCTGTTTTAAGTAAATTATTGAAGCATAAAATCAACTTACTTTGTGAAAAAAAAATTGTCTTTGCTGACATAGTTTTTAACATTCATACACAAAAAAATCACAGTTCTAAAGGTCTCGCTATATGTTATAAAAACAACGCTTGGTTCTATATTTGCATACTCATATTTGACATATTTTTTATAAGCTCTACTGGCAAAAGTAGTTCCTGCCAGATTTTTGATGTATATGATAAACATTAGCTAGTATAACATTTTCCTGTGGAAGAAAGTCTCACTAATGAACGTGACTGTTCTGGTAAAAATGGGAATGCAAGTGCAATAAAAGATTACAATTCTTATTGTGAAATGTCAAAGTACTTCACAGGTTTGTTTTTTTTTTAATAGTGGAATTGGCAACTAGGCATTAAAACCAAATGCTGGCAAGACAAATGTCTGGTAATTGTAGATGTGTAGGGGCGCTTACAGAAATGGTTATTTTTCCATATAAAAATGGCTGTTTTTACAAAATAAATGTACATATTTTTGTTGTTCCTAAAAGTAATCATCAAAGGTTGATCAACTAAATGTTCTGCTTTTGGTTTTCCAGAAACCAGCAAACATTCTGGTAATGGGTGAAGGTCCTGAAAGAGGAAGAGTCAAAATAGGTAAACATTTTGAAAAAAAAATTCATTGCACAGCTGAGTTAGTATAGCATTGTTACTTAATATATTGTATTTGTTTTTAAGTTTCTTTTTGTGATTATCAGTGCACATGTTTGCAGAGGTCTGCAACTTTGCTATGCAAAAGCTTTTTGGGTATCAAAGTAGGGAACAACAGTGATGGTTTTTATCCCAAATTTCATTACCTTTGCAGCTTTTAAGCCTTAGTCATATGGTTCTACACTTTTCTTTTTTTAATAAAGCATGTGGCAAACACCAAGAAAGAGCCTCATTTCTATTTGTTTACTGTTGTTGCATTTGAAAATGATCAGTTAACCAGTTTCTGTTCGTATGCTTGTACCACTATGGGTAACTGCAAGAAGAATATGATGTTTTGTAACTTTGGAAGCAGAAAGATTCAAACGAACCTTGGGTAGAAGATACATTTCAGATTTGGATTAAATGTGATTTTTGAATACACGTCCAGATTTTGTGCTCTTTTTTTCTCCTGGTGTTTCTTGATGTTACTTACAAACTTGCTTTTAGAGAGAATTTTTGCTGTATGTGAAATTGATGCTTACATTTAAAATACATCTCTGTAACAGTGTACACTAGCAAATTTCATAAACTCCTATTTATTCACCTTCTCTGAAAGAGAAGAGTGCAAAACAATCTATACTGCAGTCATTTTGTTTTTGCACTTTGGATAAATATCTAGCAGTCACACAGGCTATCATTTCAGTACTTTGCACAGTTTTGTATATAGAAATGGAAGAAAAAGGGCACACTAGACTTAGAGGCCTACTCCTTTTGAATTTGCATCTCCAAACTCCTTTCTGACCCTATTTTTCACAATAGTTGTACTTCAACTACATTGCCCACTTTGGATGTGATTATGTTGCTTTATCCTCAACTCCGCTACTTAACTGAAAGAAGAGGAGGGAGGGGAGGAGCAGCACTGAGCTCTGCTGTCTGGTGACAGCGACAGGACCCAAGGGAACAGCATGGAGCTGTCAGGGGAGGGTCAGGTTGGGGGTTAGGGAAAGGTTCTGCACCAGAGGGCAGTGGCATGGAATAGGCTGCAAAGGGCAGTGGACATGGCCCCAAGTGCTGGAGTTCAAGGAGTGTTGGGGCAACACTCTTAGATGCAGAGTTTGAATATTGGTCCTGTGTGAAGCCCAGATTTGGGACCAGTGGTCCTTGTGGGTCTCTTCCATCTTGGGATATTATCTGATTCTACAAGCATTACCAGTTTCTTACTTTATGCTTCTGTTACAGATTTATTTAAATAAATGAGCATCTGTATTATGTATAGTTTAACAGTACTGTGATGGAAACGGATGTCATTCTTCATAGTCTTATAAAGGAAGTAAATAGAATTTAGCCTGAGATGAATTTGGCCCAGTATTTCCATGAGTAACTTGTTGATTACTTAGAAACTTGGATTTGTGAATTTAATGATTTTGAATGTTAGTCCTAATAGTCTTCTTGCAGTATTGTTCAATTCTGGCTTGCTGTTTGGAGTAAGATTTTGTTTTGTTTTGTGTTTCCCAGCTGATATGGGCTTTGCCAGGTTGTTCAATTCACCTTTGAAGCCATTGGCAGACTTGGATCCAGTTGTGGTGACATTCTGGTACAGAGCTCCAGAGCTGCTACTTGGAGCCAGACATTACACAAAGGCTATTGGTAAGTTCTTGTGTTTAAGTTTTCTAAAGGAGGATAGCCTTACAGTAGATACGACTGTCAGCTGACCGGCTAGGTTTTTTTTTTCCGTTTTTTTTTTCTCCCTGAAGTAGCAGTAGGTGGAGAATGATCCAATCCAATACTCAGGCAGAAACTCTTTGAAGACTTGGCAATTTCATTTTTTCTATTCTTTCAGTATGACTTAAGGCTAGTGTTACACATTTAAAATGTACTAGTTCTTTGTAATTTTTTTCTAATAAGAATAGTATTTGCATTGGTCTGCGTGGTTTTCTGATGTGGGCTTAGTCTTCTAGCATCTTTAAAAGGGAAAGAGCTATGCTTGTTAAAGTGGTTTTCATCTGGGGTGCTCTATATCCAGGTGCTTCTGTGAAGTGTGCGGTTTGATAAGAAGGGGAGTCTCATGCATTGTATACACTCCGCAGATTCATTCCTGAGATCTTCTGACATTCCACGTTCAGGAAATGCTGGTAGCCAGGCCTTTGTCTTCCTTCCCACTTAGTAAGTCCCATAAGTGCAATCAGCCTCAGTGCCCAGGTATTTAGAGAATAAAAACACTGAAGCGTGCAGGAGATATCTTGTCTGTGTGGTTAGGTTAATGTATCAGAGACATTGCTTCCTCTGCAGTTCTCTTTCTGTTGAAAGTGATTAAATTTCCCATGCGTATATGGAGGTGGCTTTCTTTGCAGTTGCAGGCATTTTTCTGTCATAGAAATTTTCAGACATGCTATGTGGGCCTCTGATCAGAAAACTACAGTGTTTGCCATGATCAACAAATATCTCAGTTGAATGTTCACTTGGGTAGACCTGCATTTTTAAATAAGGTCTCACAGTCTCAAATAACTCCTGCTTATCAAACCGCACCCTCATGTATTGAGAATACTGAACAAGTTTAAAAATTGAATGAACTGTCATCTGACTTTGATGTGGATTTGCACTTCAGATTTCTTTACTGCTCTTCTCTGCAACTTAGAATCCAATGCAAGATGATCTGAGCTGAACAAAATGCTTGTTTGTTCATCTTGCCTTCCAAATTTGCAGGAACCATAAAGAAGGTCACAAGGGCTTCTGCATAACTGTAGTCAAGGAGCACAGTTAGAAAGGCTTTCATCATCAAAGCTGTGTGTTGCAGTTTTTGGGAATATATAGAGTCAGTGTTGCAAGCAGGTAACCTGCATTTCTGTGCTTGGACCAAATTTGTCAGCATGAAAAAGTAAGTCAGGGTTTGTTTGCTGGAGTTCTTTTTCCTCTTCTGAAATAGAAAAATTTAACTCTTAAGATAGCGATGGCTACGTTGGCAAATAGTGTAGCATAATACAAGTATGTCCATAAAGCGAAATGGTTCTAGTTACCTAGGACCCACTTTACATTCATTGAAGAAAGAAGAGTACTTTGAACTTTCCCTGGTGTGATATACTGGACTGCTGCTCATTAGAGACACATCTTTTTGTTTAATTTAATCTCAAAAGAGTTAAGTTTGTATACTCTGAGAGATGTCTGGGGGACAAGTGAAGAATTTTTTCCTTATGTTTATTCAGAACCTGTTTTGTTTCAATTTATGCCAAAATTTTTCATTCTTCTATCAGGTATTACTGTAGAGCCTACTCTATAGACTCAGCCAGCTCTCCATAGGTACTGGGTGGCTACTTAGTGGTCTCTCTTCTGCCTGAAAAAGTCCCTGTCCCTCAGCCTCTCTTCTCATGGCAGGTGCTTCAGACCCTGAACATCCTAAAAGCTCTCCACTGAGCTTTCTGCAGTTCTGTCTTATAGTCAGACTGTCAAAGTGGCCCAAGTGTGATCCACAAGCATTAAATAATGGAGATATCTGTGGTGAATCTATTGGCTATGCTCCTATTGATACAGCCAATAGATCCTACTGATGCTTCATTACTTTAGTGTTCCATGGTTATCACAGCTAAGGCTGCCGTTTATTATCACATCCCCAACCAGTTCTTCCTTCTTTGAAGATTCGGCAGATGATGTGTAGCATCTGTATGAATAAATTTATGCCAACATCCTCCAGAAACCTTTGCAAGGTCCTTGAGATGAGCATGTTCACATCCTGTTTATTCTCCCTGATGCTATAGTCTGTTCAGCTCCTTCCACAACTCCTTTTGCTGGTGTCTTAAGTTACCTGGTTCTTGCCCTGAGGGTGCTGCATCCTATAATAGGACAGAGAAGAGGAGTCCCTATGAAATTGTAGAAGGTGATGCTACTTCATAGAGATCTAGTTTTGCCTATTTCTAAGATTTTTATTTCTTGTATCAGACCTACATCCATGCATCTCCAAGACGGATCTGAATGGGTAGTGTACATGGCATGCAGTGTGAGTATTAAGGGAATTCAAAATGGTTTGGCTAACAAAATAAAAAATGAGGAAATAGAAACGAGGAGAGTTGCAAGTTGAAATGAAATATTAGAGGAGCATGTAACAGAAGAGGAAAGAAAGGTACATGCGGGTAATCTTCACTTTGGGGAGGAATTGGACTCAATACAGTATGTTTAGAAAGAATTAGGTATTACACAAAACAATATATAAGCGTATTTTGTTTTTTAGAGGTAGCTCTTAACTGACATTTTCCCCCTATATTTAATGTGTCCCTTCATCCTTATGATAGATTGTACTTTTCATTTATTTGCTGGCTGAACAAGGAGTGGTTCATCACAAATATCATATTTTGTGGAGACACAGGTGTCAGGAAAATACCAGTGCTGGAAACAGAGAAATAGCTTTTGCTTTCTGCATACTGAAAGGGTAGTGAAAAGCCCATGTTAGAGTCATCAGTGTGGAATAATATTTAGTTTCCTGAACCATGAACATTTGTACTCTAAGCCCTACTTGTTAATAGAATTGCTTGTATAATCTGCTACCACAGTTATAAGCAACTGACTTACAAGATGAATACAAATTTGGAAAAATGGTGTTGAGGAAGCCAAAGGTCACTTTCTGTTCTCTTACCACAATATAAATCTACAGTAAATTTATTGTAGCCTGTGGAAGCGTTGGTCTGCATTTCCAACACCATAATTCAAAACCAGAATCTGTTTCCATGTGTTTGTCTGATCTTAATACTCTAACAAAGTAGTAAAATATGCAAAGAAAGTAACTTTGAACAAACTTCAGGTGAAACCACATAACTGGGAGAATATAAAATGCTTGTGACTTTTCTGACATTAATAAAATTACTGAACTTTCAGAAAGTTTCCAGCACAATAGAAAAGTGCTTTTCTACTCACAGTACTAAAGAAACAAAGTTGAAGTGGCAAAGACGCCCGCACTACAATTTTAAGTAAAACTAGTAAGAACTTCTAATCATAGGCTTTTAGAAAAGCATGTGGCACTCTCTACTGTGGTTCATTGTTGGACGTCTTAGAGCAGCATATCAAGAAAATCACATAATTAGGGCTTGTTTTTTATTGTCAAAGTTTGCATAGTTAGCAGTGCTATCAAACAACGTTACCTTACTTCTCCTTACCACTTGCCTTAACTAAAGAAACAGTGTATGAGATAAATGTTATCACATGGCTTCTAAAATTGTAGCTTGTTTGGACTTTGTTGGCAAGAGTTCTTCAGAGTGATCCTTCAGCAATCCATTTAGTAAGACAAAAAACTGTTCTGCACCGGAAAAGGAAGGGGTTGTTTATTAAGAAAAAATAAATCTGAGAACCCAAAGTGTCTCAATGAGTTAGTTAGCTCAAGTTAGTGAGTTAGTTAGTGAGTTAGTTAGCTTAATTCACTTACCTAGCTTGCAGGTCAGCAGAAATGTCAGCAATGGCCATGTGGGAACTGCGTTTTTGAGCTTGAACAAGATTTACCTATGGAAAACCTGTAATTTAAAGTTTGGGCAGTGCACTGTCACCTCATTCTGTTTCCAGACAAAGATATGGATACGGAAGCTGGAAATGTGTAAAAGGTGTGGTCTGTTATCAAATGCCTTTGAAAGAAAATGTCCCAGGAAAATGTTAAGTGTATCAAAGGGAATTAATTTATAAATAATGCTGAGGCTTGTTTGAGCTTCAACAACTTAGTTCAACTTTATGCAGGAAAGAGAAAAGAGAGAAATATCTGGGGTGTATTATGTAGGATTTAGGATAGAAATATGTGCATATGTGCTCTATGTTGCCTGTACATTGAGTCGCACATATTCTGAATGTTTCAGCTGTACTCACTGTGTATGCACAGATTGTTGGCACACTGGCCGGGCTGTGGGGCCTCTGGAAATCTTGGACCAGTGCCTCAGCTTCTTCTGGATCTGGGAGAGGGTTGGTGGGAAGAGTTAAAATAAGACCTATCTGAAGAATCCGATAACCTGAAATTACAAAGGGAGCCAACCAGAAGACTTAGGAAAAAAAACATTGCAGTGGAAGTTTCCCACCTGTGGTCTGTGGACCCATGGGAGCATGGGGAGTGCTTTTGAATGTCCCTGAGATGATTAAGAAGAGAGAATCTGTAGCCAGAATGGAAGATAACTTCTGATTGCTGTATAGTGATCTGCATTACGTTTTTATTTCAGGGGCTAAGGGACTGTTGGAAAACTAGAAAAGAAATAGTAAAGAAGTAGAGTAAATACGGGTTTATGCACTCTGAAAAGGAAAGCTCAGGATACACCAGGAAGGGAGCCTTGTTCTTGCCCTGGATGATGTTATACAACATGGGAAGTAATTGGATTCGGATGGTATTTTATTGTAAACTTATTTGGGCATACAGTAGACTGTTCTCATTTTGATTATCGCAGTTGTTCTTTTTCTGAGGGGCAAAATATTTAAATATTGAAGATTAATTGTTGCTCTTTTATCTTGTTATTGCAGGTGCTAGATGATCTACTGCTGTTTTTTTTTCTCTTGCTTCACCATGCTCTCTAAAATATTATAAATGTTTCTTCGTTTAAAGTAATCATTTACTATACTCCATGATCTTATTGTGGTAGTCACCTAAAATGTAAAGTTTTACGATTAGGTCATTTGAATAGAACGTTTTAGTGCAGCATTAATTAGTATTTTTATGAAACTTGGCATGCTGACAGCAACTCACAGGATGTAATCCACAGGATTGTTAGAGTGTTTGACACATTTGAGCTGTTTCGGGATTCAGCATTCCAGTTTTTCTAATTGCTCTGTTGCCCTCTCTTCTCAAATATATTGATGTCTGGAAGTAAGCTGGTAAAGCCTGTAGTTGTTTTCAGCTCTGAAGAATCCAGTGTATGTGTTCAAATGTATACTAGCCTAAGAGTTAGGAGAGTAAGAACTGTGACTCACAGGGTAGTGGGTCAGATCTGTCTCCGATGTAAATCCAGGGGAAGTACTCCAGTGTGGGGCAGACAGTGAGATGTTGTCTTGTAGGACAATAAGCTGGGTCTCGGGAGACTTAGATTTAAATGTGGATTCAGTCCCAGGTGTTGAATGTAGCATGCAGCATGTCATTTAACCCATGCCATGTGTTGCTTCGTTATCTATAAAATGGGAGTACTGCTTAATACTATTGTCCTGAAGATAAAATCAGTTACTAGGGAGCTCCAGTAAAAGTGTTGTGGATTTATATGTGTATATTTTAAAGTTGGTGACTAGATTCACTTGCCTGAGAACCTACGATGTCATTTAGTATCTGTTATTAAGAAATACATGTTATGGACCTCACACCTTGACTCTGCCAATTGTTCTGACCACCTGTGGTCACCCCATACTTTTTCATATGTTCATTATTTTCTTCTCCTCTTGCAAAATGTTTGAGGGGATGAAGCAGATGCTTTTGCTTTTTTATTCAGCACTTCGGCAGATTTGCTTTTGCGTGGTGATTATTATGACTTAACGTGGATTATTTTAAAGTAGGAGAAATAACATAAAGAATACCTAGATTCACAGAATCACAGAATGTCAGGGATTGGAAAGGACCTCAAAAGATCATCTAGTCCAATCCCTCTGCTGGAGCAAGAGCACCTAGATTTGGTCACACAGAAGCAGGTCCAGGTGGGTTTTGAATGTCTCCAGAGGAGACCCCACAATCTCTCTGGGCAGCCTGTTCCAGTGTTCTGTTACTCTTACTGTGAAGAAGTTTTTTCTCGTATTTACGTGGAACCTCTTGTCTAGCTTGCATCTATTGCCCCTTGTCTAGAAGGCAGAATATCTTCTATAGCAGTGTATTGAGAAACCACTTTGAGCAAGAGGTCCCTACAAAAATCCGTCTATACTTAGCCCCATGTATGTAAAAACAAGCAAACAAACAAAAAAAACCTCCCTGCCCACAGTAGTGTTCTGCTTTTTTCCTTCTAATTCCTTTTTTCTTCAGCATATCAATTTAATGTTCTGCCCAGCTGCTGATAATCACAGGGCTTCGTAAGAGCAAGCATGTTCCTCCCTTGTATCTCACTGACTTTGTCATTTACTGGGCAGGTGAGCTTTGCAGCAGTAGGACTGATTCTCCAACCTCCCCAAGCACCTATTCTGGAAGCTCAGTTCAAAATATGATTTTGAGTGGTAAGACAGGAGTTCTCCTTGCAGTCTCTTCTGTAGCCCAGAGCAAATAATGGATGCTGATGTGGGAGTGGAAAATAAATGATGACATGAGAAAGCAAGAGTCAGCATTTGAAGAAGTCTAGGAGATGCATTTTGCCCACTGTCTCTTTATATTCATTCTGTATGTGTCAGGGTAAATTGTGATTCTTTGAGAAATACTGCAGGTACGTTGTTCCTTTTATATATTAGAATCATAGAATTAGCTAGGTTGGAAAAGACCTACAAGATCATCCAGTCCAACCATCCACCTACCACCAATATAGCCCCACTAAACCATGTCTCTCAACACGTCTAAACATTCCTTGAACACCTCCAGGGACGGTGACTCCAGCACCTCCCTGGGCAGCCCATTCCAGTGCCTGACTACTCTTTTGGAGAAGTAGTATTTCCTAATGTCCAGCCTCAATCTCCCCTGGTGCAACTTGAAGCCATTCCCCCTTGTCCTGTCACTAGTTACAAGAGAGAAGAGGCTGACCCCCAGCTCACTACAACCTCCCTTCAGGTAGTTATAGAGAGCGATGAGGTCTCCCCTGAGCCTTCTCTTCTCCAGACTCAACAATCCCAGCTCCCTCAGCTGCTCCTCATAAGGCCTGTGCTCCAGAGCACACAAGTGATTGGTTTGATGCATAAGCATCTTAGAGATGCTCGGTACTTGATTTTTTTCTTCCTCTTTTACAAAGCGATGTACTGAAGACTGATTTTATTTTCTTAATTGAAACATGAGGTTACCCTTTAAAAATCCAAAAGACTGTCTGTTACAAAACCTAGGCCTGTATATGCTTTATGCTAGCCAAAAATGTAGTAATATGAAGGCTTTTAAAGTGCTGTATTTACTACCATATCTAAAAAGTTCACTCATGTAAGTTGGGTGTAGAACTTGTTTGAAACCCAAGTATCTACCATCACAACAAGGTGCAGTGGAATATTTTAGCTAATTCATCAGTTTGATCTTGAGGCACAATTATTTCTGCAATATCAGCTGAAACTTTCAACACTGCAGTACAGATTCAGTAGAATGACTTATTACCAGGACAGCTGGCATTGCTTCACAAGTAGACTTCTTGGCAATGGCTATGACTGACAGCAGGATTACATTTCACAGCCATTTATTTCGTTGCCTATCCAATATAGTTGCATATAATTATGTAGGAGTTATTCTCAGTGCCTGATTAGAAATAGGTTTAAGGTTGATCTCCTTAGAAACAGAAGTGTTTAGATACTGTGAAGTGATCTGTTGAGTAGGAAAAAGAAGCCTCTCTGTGCATTTAAGAGGCAAGATTTCTTTGTGTGTATTCTCTGTTGACTGAAATAAGATGTAGGCATCAAAAACTTTAATAACTCCCAGAAAAGACTGACTTGGCTTGTGAACTGGGAGAGGCCAGGAAGGTACCCTTTGCACGTGTCCTTTGTAATAACTCAAACTACTAGATAGCAGGCCTTTTTCTTCATGTCGTGTTAGCTCTAGAAGGTGTTGACACGCTGAACCTAGTAAAAATAGTTGTAATAGTTCCTGACACCAACCAAGTGAGAGTACACAACAGACTATAAACTCATTGTCCTTCTGTATTTAGCATAGAGTTAACATCCAAAGAGCTCCAGTGTGTACAAAACAGCTGGTTTCTTAAGATATTTTGCTACAGAATTCTGCATTTAGTTAGGCATGAGAAAAAAAGTGTATTTCTTTCGCAATGAATGCGTACCGATGTCTTCTCATTTACTACAGTTCAGAATAGCACAGGGAATAGCAACGATCTTCTGATGTGCTGAGCTATTTGTGGTGTATAAATTGTACAATACTGGACACGTGTTATCAGCAGTGATGAACTAAAATGGAAAAAAAATATGGAGGAGGGAGCGGGAATTAATGGCAAAGCACCATAATTAGGAGTTTCTGGCCTTCCAGTCCTATAATTAGGTGATACTGTTGATCATTTTTTGCATGTGATAAAGTGAATAGTCAAAGGTGTGAATGTTCCCTGAAAAACTTTGTAAGTACTGTTTTACCAGACAGCTGCAAAACTTGACCTTCCTTGCTGTAGGAGGAAACAACTTCTTTACTAGCTATACCTAGCACTTTGCAGCTTAAAAGGCTCTTGTGACCTTTGTGATGGAAGCTTTCTTAAGTCCTTTACTTACTGCATTTGTTTGATACTTGGAAGGGGACATAGCCCTCAGGCTGTAAAGCCTTGTGTGCTTTTGATGAGTTGTCACTAAAAGAACGTTTTTCTTCTGCTTTTGTTTCCCTGAAAAGCTTTGGCAGACTGCCAAAGTAATGCTTGGACCCTGTGAGGTATAAGCACTGCTGTTGCTGGAACAAAAGCAGCAGTACATGCATTACTGCATCTTGGAGGTACTGGAGCTGTCATAACTATAATAGCCCTCTGCCTTCTCTGATGCATCCAAAGGCTTAGGATAAGGAAGAAAACACTTCTGTCAGTAACACACTTCCTCACCAGAACTCAGCACTTGTCCCAGTGACCTAAATCCCTGTTCTGAAGTGACATCACCTAAGGCTGGAACTCACCACGTTTTCTGGAAGAAGACGAGACAGATGATGGACCAGCTTTCAAGGATGCTAGCCTGCCTTACTGCTGGCTGATGTAGTTAACCTGTAGTTTATACAGTAATAGTCCTGGAATGACGACTGAAGAGGTGTGTGCGTGTGTGTGATTTGATGATGAAAATATATAGAATTTGGGTGGAGGTGGGCTTTGGGAAGACAAGTGCTGAAAATCCTTACAGGTTTGGTTTTTGTTTTGTTCTTCTAAAGGCAAATATTGGGAACTTAGAAAAATAGTTGCTAATGCTGGTGAAAGTTCAGTTATTGTGCTTTATGGTACAATTGCTGATAGGATTGCCTTGAGAATGTCTGTTTTATTCACCATATGGGCTGCATAAGGAAAATAGGAAGTTGTATACAGAACTATGAATGTGGAATTTACAAATTTTTGAAATGTGAAGGTCTGCAAATTAAAGATTTAAATTCTTTATGGTGGAATTTTTGCTTGCATTTGTATTTTCACTGCAGAAGAGGACTTATTAGGGCCTCTCATCCTTCTGCCATCCCAATACTTAATCTATTGTACCCATGTTGTCAAATTCACCACACTAATTTAAGTGTAGTATTGTAAGTTAATGTCTAATGCACAAATTAATGTGTCTAATGCTCAGCAGAAGCCTGAAATCATATGATCCCAGGATTTTCATTTAACGCAGATACACTGAGGAATAGAAATTTAAATGGAAGAATAAATATTTTGACAACTTAAAACAAGTCTTTGTAGAGAGAATGAAGAAATTGTGGCCTGCCAAAGTCCTGTGGAAAATTGCAGCTGATTTCACTGAACTCAGAATTTGATTCAAGATGCTTCAAAATGTGTGAGGTGTAGTTACTGAAATTCATCAAATTCTTAGTATGAATGTGAGAAAAGGGCATCCTTCAGGCTTCCGTGATGTATCCTTTCTGTCAGCAGAGCATTCATCTCATTGATTTTACAGCATAAACTTTGTTCTTCAGTTGAGTTCTGTTGTGATGCTTCTAAAGGCTAGTAAATATTGCCTAACTTATCACCAAATGTTAGTCAATTTCTGGTCCATGGCTCACTACTTGACACCATTTTTGCTTCCCTTTGAAAAGCGTGTTGCACATAAAAACTTCACCCTGTTATCTTCTTAGTTGCCAGGTTTAAAAGCTAGTGACTGCTCTTTCCTTGACCTTCTGTTTTGCTGACTGAAGCTTAAATGAAATACGCAAAACCTGAGAAGCAAAAGAAAGAGAAGACCTGTGTGTGTGATATACCATTCATTGTGTTGTGTCCTGCGCTTGGATCATAACCTGATACACCAGCATAGACTTGGGGAAGAGTAATGGCAGAGTTGGCCAGCAGAAAGGGACAGCCTTTTTGTTGACAGCCATCTGAACATGAATCAGCAGTGTGCCAGGTGGCCGCAAAGGCCACTGGCAGCCTGGTCTGCATCAGAAATAGCATGGCCAGCAAGACTAGGGAAGTGACTGTCCCTTTGTGCACAACACTGCTGAGGCTACATCTCAAATACTGCATTTCGTTTGGCGTCCCTCACTACAAGAAGGATGTTGAGTTGCTGGAATGCATTCAGAGAAAAGCAGTGAAGCTGATGCTCAGTCTAGCAACTGAGGGAATTAGGATTATTTAATCTGGGGAAGGGAAGATGAGGGGAAATCTCATTCTTCTTTACAGCTACCTGAAAGGAGGTCACAGCAAGGGAAGCACTGTTATCTTTTCTCAAGTGACAAGAGACAACTAGCCCTGGTACATCTTAAGTTGTATCAGGGGAAGTTTAGATTGGATATCAGGAAGAATTTCTTCATAGAAGAGTGGTTAGGCATTGGAATGGGCTGCCCAGGGAAGCAGTGGAGTCCCCATTGCTGGAGGTATCTAAGATACATGTGGACATGGCACTAAGGGACATGGTTTAGTGACTGAGTCACTAAACCATGTCCCTTAGTGCCATGGTAGGTTGGGTTGACGTTTGGTCTTCGCGATATTGAAGGTCTTTTCTGACCTAGATGATTCTATAACTAGACAAATCAATATTTACTTGAAAAAAGAATAGATATGTTGGCCTGCATAGCCTCCTCTCAGGTTTCTAATCTCTTGGGATATTTGTTATCCTTGCCTTGGTTTGAAAGTTTTGGTGAATCTTTGCATAAATGTGGTAGCTCTTACATGTGACCTGGGTTGCATTGTTTGGGCTGTGATAATATGATAAACTAGATAATGGTTAGCCTGCTTATTGCATTGACCCTTGATGAGAAGCTGTATTCTGGCATCCATCTGGTACTCCCTTCCCTTACCAGCATTCAGTCATATTCTACAGTCTAGACATTGTGTTCAAATAAAAAAAAGTCCAAACTGATTGAGGTAGTGTTGCTATTAAATGAAACATCACTCATGATGAATCGCACTAACTGGTTGCAGCTGCACAAATGTTTTTTCTAATTCTTAATTTATTTTCTGTAACAAAGTTTTATTAAAGAATGACTAAGAGTTATTTATGCATTTCTTTTCCTGCATGCAGTTAACAAATATAATTTGTTTTGTGTTGGTCTCTGTCCTGTCTTCAAATGAAATGTTTTAGTTAATATGCATAGAAAAAGATATTTCATTGTGCAAATCAAGGCTATTGCTCAAAAAATTGTCTTATTGTCTTAATTTTCTTAATGTTTCCAAAGTACCAAAACAAATACAGAAATTAATAATTCTGCCATAGAAAGGAAAGAATACATGAGTACTTGTGTACTTAATCTGCCCTATATTGGCATCCTTTATACTTGCTCCTTGGCCACAGCACTAAAGTAGAATGTGTCATGCAGGATTTTCTCAGATTTACTAGCTGACCTAGAAAGCTATTAGACTTACAGGTTTTAAAACTGGAATGTTGACAGGCATAAAAATATGCTCATAATCTGTATATATGTATGGCAGGTCTGCATACCAGTCACAGCTGATAATCTTTTTTGGATATTTTTTCCTTTTATAAAATCACTCTGTAGTAGTTGAGATATACTTTTATAGTGGAAGGATATTTCACTGGTGAATAGTCCTGAACAGGACATAATGAAGCTGTTCAGTGAGGAATTTAGGGAAGGGAGTATGATATGAAGGCCTTTACTTCCAGAACCAGAGAGCAAAACTGGCTTGCAGTTGAGCTTGGTGTAAACCTGGGGGAGGTGACGAGTCTGGAACTCTAGGAGAGCAAACAAAAAGATGAGGGGATCAAGTTAACATCTGAATTAATGAAAACTAACCGGTCCAGTCTGTGTACCTTCAGAAGTTTAATTCATTCAAGGAGAACATTTCCTATGGATATATTTAGTGTATTTTTAGTACAGCCCACCTCAGAGTGCTTATTCTGCTGGGCTGTTTCACTGAGGAAGACACCATTTACCACAGATCATTTCTGAATCCTAATGATAATAGAAGGAACTGCAGAAGACAGAACCCTCATTACAGGAATGATTGTATCACTCTGGTAAATTCATTAAGATCTTTCTGAGACATCAGATTGGAAAATATGTAGTATCCAACACAACTTTTTAAGACCTCTGTGACCCAGTTTTCAGTGGTTCTAGGGAAAAAAAAATTTTAAATGAATACAGTATGTAGTTCAACTTTGGTTCAGGAGCAGTGAAATAACTTGCCTCTTGATTATTAATGAAGCTGGAATGAGAGAAGAAAGTTCTGCTTTTTGTATATTAAAAAATTGTATAACAATTTCATTGTAAATAAAGCATTATAAGGTGTTCCTGTTGTGCTAAAAATTTATATGCTCTAGACTAAGAATGCATTGCGGCTGAAAATTAATGCTTATGTGTTTTAAGCTTTGACCCAGTAAAGGCCAATTTCTGAAGGGGAATACTTCTTATTTGGATTAGATTATTTGGTTCTATTAGGATGCTATAATCATTACTCTTTATTAAGGAGCACAGACTGAAAGCATTTGAAATGGCACCAGACGGGGAGATTTCTAATTGTTGGCACATTTTTCTGTAGTCAGATCTGAAGTTCTTGTTTGGTTGACTAACATGAACAATGTGGTAGATTAATACCTATAAGGAATGCTCGTATTGATGAAAGTTCTTAAACTTGCTGCAATTTAACAAGATATTCCTGCTAGAAAAAAAAAACATATGTTGAAAATAATTACTGTAGATTATGAACGCTGCTTTAAAAAAAAGGGGGGGGGGTTGAAACTAGACAAATTTGTCTGAAAATCATTAACTGTGAGAATGATTTCAATATGTGCCAAGGATATGTTCAAGATCAGGTTACAAAGGAGTTGGATTCACAAAGGGAAGACCCTGACCTGCTAGAGCTTCAAGGCTGTAAGGCCTTTTCCAGCTGTTTAATCTTCAGTTACGGAAATTAAACCTTCAAGTTTTCTATACTGAGTACTTTATATTAATTCTTTGAAGCTGCAGGGTACATAGCAAGAAATGTAAAAGGTTGAACTCCAGCACTATGACCTACTAGATGACCTGTCAGAGTTAAAATATTTTCATGCTTGTCTTGTCTAGTAATTTTTGTCCTATATTAAGTAAAATAACAACTTGGGAGCTTCAGGGTTTATTCCAGTGTAACTTTCAGTTGCTACAATGGCTTGGTTGTTTGAATTCTTTTTGAATTTTTGATTAAGATGTGCTCTCTGTATTAATCACAGAGTCAGGAGTGGGAATTCATTGCCACAGGGATCTTTGTTTCACACAGTTCATCTTATGTATGAAGGGACCGAGTTCTGACATTTGCTGTGTTAGGAGCATTAGGGAGATTTCCCAGATAACTTACCGTCAACAAGAACATTAGTGGTTTTTTTTCTTCAAATGGAAAAGATCAATCTGGACACAGCAGTTATGAGTAGAATAATGAGCAGTGACATGGCCTCTCTCTTAATATCTGATGAACAGTGAGTGCTGCAGGAAGCCAGGGTAACCAAGGGGGTTACAATCCCTTTGGCCTCTAAATAAACCATCTCCAAAAGGGCTTACTATCTAGTACGAAAATGGGTGAGGAGATACTATTAAATGTAAGTGCAACTTTTCAAATAATTTCTATACTGGAATACATAATTTATGCCTACTACCCAAGTAAGAATACAGTGGTCTGTACAGGGGAAGATTTAAGGTCTTTGACAACCCTCATTAATATTCTTCTCCCTAAATTGGAAAGATATGGATTTGATGGATGAAGTGTTTTATGGAAGAGGAACTGGTTGCAAAATCGTACCCATAGACCCGCTGAAGTGTGTCCAGAGGAGGGCCGCAAAAATGATCCAAGGGGTGAAATACTTCCGTGTATGAGGACAGGCTGAGAGAGCTGGGGCTGTTCAGCCTGGAGAAGAGAAGGCTCCGGGGAGACCTGATAGTGTCCTTTCAGTATCTAAGGGGGGGCTATAAAGAGGGAATGGACTCTTTAGTAGGGTCTGTTGTGATAGAGCAAGGGGAAATGGTTTTAAATTAAAAGAGGGGAGATCTAGATTGGATGTAAGGAAGATATTTTTTACAATTAGGGGTATTGAGGCACTGGGGCAGGCTGCCCAGAGATGTGGTGGAAGCCCCATCCCTGGAGACACTCAGGGTCAGGCAGAATGGGGCTCTGAGCACCCTGACGTAGCTGTGGTGTCCCTGTTCATTGCCGGGGAGTTGGACTAGGTGGCCTTTAAGGGTCCCTTTCAACTCAAATGATTCTGTGGCTAATTTGCTGCATTACCTGCTTGAGCAGATGAAATCTCAAGAGCTGGAGATCTTGTTTTCATGCAGGTAAGGCTTTCAACAAATCAAAGAAAGATAAAAGCCCAAGAAATTGATGTAACACACAGAATGATTTATATCCTGCTGAAATTGTAAAGCCCAAAAATGAGATGTTACCAGACTTTACAATAAAGAAAGTGGAAAATCTTATAAATTGGGACACCTCTAAAAGCCCAGTCTCTGTGCTTGTAACATAATGGAAGTAGAACAGACGTGTTCTGGCATAGAGAGTATAACGGCCCTCTTATTCATCCCTTATGATTCCATGAAGAGAGCAGTGCTTTTTTCTTCCATGAGGAAACGACATGTCTCTTAGGTGACATAGTTCAAACACCACTAACAGGAGGTGGGATTTTTGGGTCTCAGATTAGTTGCATGCTGGTATCAAAGCCAAGAGGCCTTTGATGTTCTCTTCAGTTTGAGCATACTAAACCAAATTCCAGTTAAGGCTACCTGCTAGGTTTTTAAACTAGGGATAAACAATTTTCTATATTTATGCTCTTTAATAAAATCCAAAAGATTTCCCAGGATCATCTAGTTTAATCTCAACTATCAGGTAAAGCACCACACTCTTGTAATCAGTAATCTGTGTTTGTTATTCAGCTAATCTCAACATCTTTTTCCAGTGTTACACCCCAGGCACATTATATTTGTCAATGCAGAAAATCTTTTTTTTTTTTCCCTTGCTAGTAACTTTTTTCTCACTGACAAATGCACACATTCATTTTAAGATGCATTGTAAAGCATTCGTTTTGTGCGAAACACTGAAGATGTTGGTGGTGATAATTAGAGTTACGGTGATTCTTCTACTCTCAGTTAAAATTAGGCTATTTTTTCTCTGTTTAAACTAGGCTGTGCTCTTTTTCTAAGCATCTGAATCATTAGTCTTATTACTACATATTTATATATCAATTATCTATTTGGAATTATTCTGAAACATGATACAGCTGTTACGACAATGCATAGTCCAGTGAAGTATCAACACTGTTGTTTTGATGATCAGTTTAATGTCCTTTAAGCTATGTTGTCAGCAAATATCGTGCAGGTTTCTGTTATAGCTGTGAATACATTAACTGCTGGACTGCCACTGTACAACTTGAAACAGAATTTGAAAGCTTGCTGTGCAGAGGAAATAAAACAGTAAAAAACAGTTTCCCCAGATTTCATTATTTTTTATGATTATATTAATGCATTATTTAAAAAAAAATACTGTATGTAAGTATACAGTGAGGCGTTTTACCTTACTGCTATTACACAGATTATTGAGAAATTGTACCGAAATGAAAATCGGAGCCATGAAGTGATGAAGTACAGTAAATATTCATAAATGTTCTTCTTTCTTAGATATTTGGGCAATTGGCTGCATATTTGCTGAATTATTGACTTCGGAACCTATATTTCACTGTCGTCAGGAGGACATCAAAACAAGTAATCCTTTTCATCACGATCAGCTAGATCGCATTTTCAGTGTAATGGGATTCCCTGCAGGTAACATATTTTCATTAAAGGTTTGAGTCATGTACGTAGGCATGAAGAAGCCATCAGTTTGATGGATTTGGAAATGCTGAATATTATGGAACAATAGCACTGGCCGATATAGAATGTCAAACAACTACTGTAGTTATTTCTGTGTGTGTATTACTTAACATTCACTTCCAGAATTGTAAATGTTTCTCCTTTTTTTCCTCCCACCAAAGATAAAGATTGGGAAGACATAAGAAAGATGCCAGAATATCCAACTCTTCAAAAAGATTTCAGGAGAACAACGTGAGTAATGATAACATGAAGTTGCAGTGAATTAAGCATGTAAGCAGAAATTGGCTCCTATCGTTCTGAAACTTTTTTGCGGGGAGGGGATTTTGGAGTGTTTGGGTCCCAAAGCCGTAACAGCTGTCCTGTTTTAAATTGGTTATTTTGCTTGAATGATGTTCTCTCCCTCAGGTGCTTATTAAAAGCATCAGATGAGCGGCCTCCTCATTTCTTTGGAAGGGATCATTATAAGTGCCATTTAATCTATGGCAAACACAGATAAATGAGGTTGCTTTAACTTAGCTGTTCAAGATAACTTAATTCCTTTTGCGTGCGAAGGAATAGGTAAGCACCTCCTTAAATCTTTCTGACCAGCAGAGATCTGGAGACAGTACAGTAGAGATCGGAAGGTAATGCATTCAGTAGGTTGTGATGTAAAGCTTGTCTGGGATCTAAGAATTTCCTACTTTTAGTGTTGCCGTGTGCCTTGGCTAAATTAGTCAAATTAGTGATGGTGATAGATCAAAGAGTGTCAAGAATAACACAGATTCTGCTATAATGCAGGGGACAAAGATTAGGGAGTTTCAGATTCTCTTTCTTTTGAGGGAGACAGAATGGTTAACTTCTCTACTCAGTTACAGCTGGAAACAATAGCCTAACTGTTATGAACTGCTGCACACTTTCTGTGTCAGAGTTGCTTTGGAAAACTAGAGTGTGAACTTCAAGTTGAGTTTCTCTGTCGTATGCCAATGTCAACAGCTTATCCATACACTATAAAAAGTTGCACGCTCAATGGAAATAATCTGTACACTGTTGATACTACTGCTATTGGTGAAAAGTATACTTAGAGTGTTAACTGCTTGATAAACATGACGTGTGTTCTGATAGCAGTTCCTTCTACGGTTTACTTATTAAAGGCTGATGTTTTGTGATCAGTGGTACAGTTCTATATTTGTAATGCTCTGCTATTTCAGAAATGTCTTTGAACAATATTTTTCAGATATGCCAATAGTAGCCTCATAAAATACATGGAGAAACACAAAGTTAAGCCTGACAGCAAAGTTTTTCTTTTGGTAAGTACAAATTGAAAATCACTGTGATGGTAGGAGTAAAATGTATTTCTAATATTAATATCTTTGTCTTCTTCTAACTCATTCTTCTGAACACTGACGGAACAAAGCCATTTATCACTAACTGGGCATTTTTGAGATGTTTTCTTTATATACATTCACGCTGAGATGATGCTTAAACTGCTCGTACTCAAGAGCTGAAGCTTTTATGTAATTATGATCTGCAAGGAACTTGTAAACCCAGCCTTACCCTTTCATCTACTCTACAAATAGGATACTGAGTATTATGTATCCCTTGGTTTCACATTGTTTCAGAGAGCTAAAGAGCTCTAAAGCTAAAGACTTAAGTGAGGTAAAGGGAGGAGGAATGGAAAACACTAGTGCACATTCCAAAATATTGTAAAGATTTTTTTGTGTGTGAAGGAAAACATTCACAGAAGAAGTCTGAGATTCCAAGAAAATTAAAATTTCTTAAACTCAGCTTAGTGGACACAAATTGGAATAATCTTGAGGAAAAGTCTAACTGGAAAGACCACAGTTGTAGGAGTTAGCACCTGAATTTCTCTGCTTTATGACTAGAGGTGAAAGCCACCAGGAAGCCTGCTTTTATGGAAGGGCAGAGAAGGAAATGTTAGTTTATCACTAATTAATCATGTGAACACCAGGTTGAGGGACGGTAGGCCACTTTTCCAGGGGAAAATATTAACCAAATCTCTGAAGAGTACAAAACTAACCATAAGGTGGCAAAAATGTATATATATTAAAAAAAAAAAAAAACAAAAAACTTTTCATGATGGAGAATTAGGGTAATTACAAGATGAGTAAAAAAAATAGACAGGTGTCAACCTATGTGTTCCACTATATAGTCATGAGGATGAGAACTGACATTTTCTAAGGTCTAGTGGCTGTTTTTTAAACATCAAGTAGAAGACTTAATTCTCTTAGCCAAGTTACTTCTTATTAATAATAAGGGCTGAACAGGTATGGTTTAGTCGGTAACAACAGACATGGAAACTGGTCTCCAATAGGTGAGCCTCCCAGAGCTCTGAATAAGAATGCACAGGTCATGAACACCTATTTTGATACCTCTCATTACTGTACTGAGGAGGTACAGGTACTTAAATTACCACAACCATTCTGTAGCAAAAAGGCTCAGTACCTGCTTTATCTTGTGAAAGATCCTCAAAACAGCAGAGCTCAAAAGTAAGGTGTTCATTCGTCTCCCAAATCAATACATTAGGAATACATCTGTAATGAGCTTAGAGGTGTACTTGTTCTGAAACATACTCCCTGAAATTTCTTGTTCATATTGAAGGTAGTTATGTTATATCTTGAGGTAAATTCCACCTTGCAAGATGACTGACCTCTGAAGACATCTGCTTTGTAGCCTTTGTTGGTCAGGACTTTGTGTTAATGCATACAGAATGTGTGGCACATACAGAATGGGTGAATGTGATACCAAATAGACTAGTGCAGGATGGCAAGTGACCCTTACCAAAAAACAGGATATTATACCATGCTGCTGACTGACATTGAATGTTAATGTCTACGTGAAAGTTAGAATGTTTTCTCCTCAGGAAAGTGCATCTTTTCTTGCTGTCCAGGAAAAGTTACAAGCATTGTATTTATAGCTATCATGTCAGGCCTGCCAGAGTCTAGTTGCTGAGAAGAATGAGACTCTGAAGTCCAATCTCACAGGCTTTCTATGTTGTATTAGCAGTTGCTATCCTGTAACCAAAATGAATCCAGACTTGTTTTATTCACTTTCATATAAACAACAGAAGCGACAGAAACCAGTCAAAGAAAGCTGGCTCACAAGTAACATTTTTAGGCAGGGTGTCTCACTTAGAGTGATGTTGTGTGTGGCACCACCTGGAATGAGAAAACTCATTATATCATCTGGGTTGGAGGGGAATTATTAAGAGAGTAAGCAGATCGCTTAAACATTCTGGATATCTTTAGATTTTCTGTTGTGGTACAATAGCCTTGTCTCTGAAAGACAAAGGATACAAAACATGTTTGGAGGCATTTTATGATGAGGGTGATGTATGGCACTTTTTTTTGCTGGATATCCGGATTATTTTTGTTGGAAGCATGGAAGATAGAGTTTGAACTAAGATACCCTTTGCAGAAGGAATTTTATTTTTGTTGTTGACTTGAATTAGGAGGGCATTATGCAAGAGCAGGATATGTGCAGTATAATTTGAGCTCAATAAAGAAGAAAGGTTAGTCAAAAGGTTATGCTCCTCCTCTTTCTCAATACCAATTAGAGTGGAGCTGGGACCTGTGTGAGTGACAATGTTTGAGTGGAATTTTGCTAGTGAGAGAGATAAAGATTTATCATTTCTGGCTCAAAGTGAAATGTAGAGTTCCGGTCATATTCAGTCTCTCCTGACACGTTTCCTGTTTTGTCATGCTATAGAACAGTATAAAAGTTATGCATGCATCACAAAAAAACCCCTCAACCATTATTTAGAAATTATGCTTTATGAACATGTAATAGATGAATTTAATATTGCTTTAGGACATTATATCAGCCTTAGCAATTCATACTGCAAGCTACCCTTAACTGTTTCTTATGAGAGAGACATTCGCAGCCATAGTGTTCTATATTCTGTTGGGAATGTGTGTTCTAGTTCTTGGGAACTTATCTAAGCAACAAATGCTAGTTTAGGCTTGTCTGGACAAGCCACGGATAACTTAACAGTTATGTAAGTTGCAAGTTTGGAAAGTGATAGTTTGATAAACTTCTTGCTATTTTTACTGTTTACAGCTTCAGAAACTTCTTACAATGGACCCTACAAAGAGAATTACCTCAGAGCAGGCTTTGCAGGACCCTTACTTTCAAGAGGATCCTCTGCCTACATCAGAGTATGTATTCCCATTTCTCTGCTCTTCAGGGAGGTTGTCTTTATGCTAAATGCTAATCCCTGATATAACAGCTGAAAAATTCACAGATGTCTGCCTGTGTCTACAGGAAGTAGTAGCTCTGGCATGCTCAGTAGAAACAGTTAACATAGACCTGAAGATTCTGTATCTACTGATGCCAGAACGGGCTGTGAGTATTAACCCCCTATTACATGAGTGTTGTAATTCTGAATGTGCTATCAAAGCTGGTATTATTGCAGTATTTAGAGAATTAATTGGCTCCCTGTTCTGTTCTGCCTTACACAGCCTTACAGAGCACTGCTCTCCGTTACCTGGTTTAATTGTGCTTCCCTCTAGGACTAGGGCAGTTCTCTGATCTACAGTCTGTTCCCATGCCCTTTTGTGCAGGGTCATAACAATATGAGGAAAGAAAAGACATCAGTTACTACCAGAAATCCCACAGGTTTCTCGATTGGAAGGCTTGAGAGTATGGATTTTATGTATCTGTTATGTATCTGTATATTTTACTGTTAGGAAATATTCAAATGATATACGCAGTTGCTAGTGACAGAACTTCCCCTTCCAATTTCTCTTCACAATTTTCAGAGGCATTGTGATCTGTAGAATCTGGATGCAGGGAGACTTCTACCTTTTCTTTCACTGCTTCCTTAGCTAGCAGGCAGGAAACACGGAAAGTAGGGAACGGTCACCAGAGTGCAAATGAAGTCTAGCTGAGACTAGTGTTTTTTTTTCTTACTCTTATTTTTTTTCTCTGTTTGCATAAGCCAGAATACTACTAGATAAAGCACTGGTGAGACACTTTACATAGTAACATCATGCTGATTTTGTTTCATTTCAAATGCCTTCAGCAATTAGCACAGAAATCTAAGAAATTGATAGTGGTCAGCATCTACCAGTAATTTTCTGTGTAGTATTTACCTTAGACTATCCTATGTGGAACTATAGTTCCTCATGAATGACAGTAAGACATTGTGATGAATTATCTGCCATGAACATGAGGGGATGTTCTAATCCTATTAGCCACATGAATTTAGAAGCTTTTTTTCTCTAAACAAGACCTGAGAAGCCAATTGAGCATAACTGTGTAGTCGTGATTGGCAAATATATTTCAGACCACTCTAAGTCAAGTAAGGACTTGCAAGACATTGTTTCTCTTTGGGTCAGGCCCTTTATTCAGTGAGCCATGCATGCTCCAACCAGGAGTTGTGTAACATTTGGCTGCTATGGCACTGTATTTTGCCATCTCAAGTAACAAGTGGTCGTTCTCACATTCAAGCTTGTTCAGCCATACCGTGATTTCTAAATGAGGGCCTCATGGCAACAGCAAAGAGACTTGCCATTATGATCAGCATCTTGCTGCTGGTATCTGCTGCTGTCTTGAGTGTTCACAGTGCTGCTCGCTCATGGAAACAGACGTCATGAAATGACAGAAATTAAATTGTGTTATATTCATATCTTTAATACAGCATTAAATAAAAGTATGTCATATGTACATATTTGTTGTGTCTACTGTGTTCCAGTGTATTTGCTGGTTGTCAGATTCCGTATCCCAAACGAGAATTCCTCAATGAAGATGAACCTGAAGAGAAAGGAGATAAGGTATATATTTTTTTTCCTTTCTTCTTTTTTCTTTTTTTTTTAAGTATGAAATAAGGAAGAGTTATGTTGCTTTCAAGTTAAAACTAGCAAATGTGAACAGTTAAGCAAAAATGTGTTTTCCAGGCAAGGCTATTTTAAAACTGGTTTCCAGGGAGATTAAACATATCAGATGACTTCGGGATGTCTTGGGTGGTATCACCAGCAGTTTTCCCTGATGTGTAGGCATTGAGCTAGTTGAGTTCTGTCAGCCGTTGCTTGCTTTCAGTTGTTGTCATTCCAGGAGAGCCTTGCCCACCTCATCCTGTATCGCACAATAAAAATGTGTTGTGATCACAAGAAAATAATGGAATTTTCATTGTATAATTGGCATGCATCCAACCATTTCAAAGTAGTTGGTTTTCAGGGTCTCAAGTAAGTAATGGCAGCCTTCTGGCATTACATCAGAACATTTAATCCATCTGCACACAGTTTCCTGATCATGTTTTAAGAGCCCTCAGACAAAAGAGTAATAAGGAGCATGAGCTATTTTGTAGTGACAATCTACTCTGAATACCCTCTTTCCCATAGCTCCTTAGACACAAGTAAGAACTTGTTTGTGTGTGTAGTAAATTTTGGTGTGTTGACAACATATCTAACTTGCTTTGTGTGTGTAGTTCAGCTGTACTATGTGACAAAAATGATTGTCCCATCTTGGTGTAAAGGCAAGACAATACTGCTATAGCATATGAACCAGCTTGTTATTTTTACCAATTGTAGCATAAAGGTAGCAAAATGTGAAGAAAACAGCCATAAAATTTAATTGTCTGAGGGCTACATGAGAAGTACTATTACTGTTTTTGAGAAGTCTTTTGATTACATATATCTTCTGTTTTCACATTTTCCTTGTAATGGGAGAAACTAGCTGAGTTTAAAAGGGTACCTACAATAATACACAGACAGAAGATTTTGTTTTCAGAACAGATATTGTAGATAATTCTGTACTGAGAACAAGTGGTAATGTCCTGAATTTTTTTGTCCAGATAGTTTTTCAAAGAGAGGAAACAGACCTAAGCAAGAATACAATGAAAGTCATGATTCTGATTTGATTGCATTTTAGTTACTGGCATTACTCTAACTCACGACTTCAAAAATAAGAACAGGCCTTATGAAGTGATTCTGGCTTTTGTGAAGTCAGTGTATTTAAAAGTAAATATCATTTTCATGGGAGTACTGGGAGGAAAAAAACAATGGAATGTTTATATTCAAAACAGTCATTGTGTAAGTGATCTTTGAGAATGCTGGGGGCAGTCACGTATTTATGTACAGTCCAAATAAAATATTTTTCAGACCACGTAGGTAATTTAAGTTACATGTTACTCATTGAATCTGTTCTCAGAGGGTAGAAAATATGAAAGTAAAGAATATTCTACAATCTGAGTCTGTGCTGTGCTTTGTTTATGATGATGTTGCAAGTGAAAGGTGTTTTAGTTTATTTTTTTTATATTGTATGATTTGATTTGTTTTTAAAACCATAAATATTTATGTACCTTGGAGGTCTGGAGTTCTCTGTGTTTATTTATTTGGAACTTGCATCTTATTTGAGTAACCTTTAACACAAACTTCCTTTTTTCAAAGTTGTTAATTGTTAGTCAGTGAAGCTAAAATGAGTGTTTGTAAAACAAAATGAAAAAAAACCTTTTATCATTAACATTCTGTTAGGCGAATTCTCTTTGGTTTGTTTCTAAGCAGGATGAGAATTTAATTTTGGTAATTTATGTCTCATTAATGAAACGTGGTCATGTTACTCACTTTAGAGTTTTTTTTGTTTAGGAACCACCATGAACTAGACTGATCTGTGGATATTTCTGCTGCTGTGAGCTGTTTCCATGAGATAAGGTGGTGCAGTTAGACTCCAGCCAAAATCTGTTGGAGTAGACTTCAGTCTCTGCCAGGACACTAGAAGTAGTAGCTAGATGGAAGAGCAAGCTCAGCCTAGTCAAGGAAATTTTGTGTGAGCATCCAAAGTGCCAGACATTAGACCAATGGCAAATGGTGGTCCGTAGTTGTGAGAGTTCCTGCCGTATTTGTTTATAATTAACAAAATTGAAGTTCTTCAGCTCTCACAGTAGCAACCACCTCACTGACATCCCAACATCCTTATGAAAATACAAATCTCAGAATCTAGCACAGATACTGCCTTATTTATTGGTGTTTGTTAGTATGTGAAGCTCAAACCACTACTATAAGATAAATAGCTTCTTAACACATTCTGTGACAAGTGTGATTCAAACTCCTGTTTAAACTCTTAAAGCTTAAATCTCCCTAGAAACAGAATTTGACTGAGATGGCATTTGAGGGTTACTAGTGGTAGGATATATTACTGGTTTTGCTCATTGTGAAATGGAAATATAAGCAATCCAGAAGTTCTTGAAGAGGCAAAGCTCCTTTGTAATCTTAAATGAATATACCGTTGCAAATTTGATCTGAATATATCTTGAGAAACTGTTGTGATGAATAACATAGATACAGATTTTCATGTCACTTCTCTAAGGCAACTAAAATGACTTGCCATGACTGAGAACATCAACAATTTAGTGCTAGTGGCAATTAGTTGTCATGATTTCTGAGAAACTGATAACGTGAGGTTGTAATAAAGGCTGCCATGCCAAAACTTTGAGAATTACATAAGCAGATATCTCAGGGAAAAAAGACTATCCTGAAGTGTTCCACGCTCCCATGCAGTACACTGTGTTTGTCTGGGGGGTGTGACGTAACTGTAGGCATTTTTAATTCAAGACATGAAAATTGCAGAGCTTTCTATGATGAACAAGTTGCATATCTGACATTAGGAGCAAAGTTGCTTTTCTTTGCAGTTGCTTCCTCTCTTGGAGGAGTCTTCTGTAGTGTTCAAAAACAGACAAACACAGGTGGTCCTTCCTTCTTTGTGTCTAACCATGGAGGGATGAGTTGCATTCTGCTGCTTTTCTAACCTCTCTAGTCCTTAATACTCTTTCCAGTCCGTAGCTTCTGAAGCCAGAAGAGTTGCATCTTTTGCTCCTGTGTTCTCCTTAACTTTTTTCCTCCCTTCTGTGACACTTTTCTCTTTGTCTCTCTTCCTGTTAGGCCATGGTATAGTATTAATTGCCTGGCTTCTTTTCCTTTGCTATTCTTTTCTTTCTCTTGCCAGATTCTTATCTCATCTGTGTCTTTCTCTTCTATGTTCAGCTATTTCTCTCTGGTAGTTTTTCACTTTCTGTTATTTCAGTAAGATTTTCAGACCCTATAGCTAGGCACCATGCTGGACCGTGTTGCCAATGTACCACACTTTCCAAGGTGCTTTTAAAAGAAAGAAAGAAAAAGGTTTGTGGAACCTGCTTTTGGTTCTGCTGCAGAATTTCCTTACAACTGGAAGAAATGATGTAATGTCTTTGGTCTTGGGTTGCTTACCTTTCTGATGATAACACTGCCAGCCTCCTCTGGATTATTGCAGTGCATCATCTGTGGAAGTTGGAAAAGTGGTTTTGGTTCTAAGTGAATGGGGCTGTTGAAGCACTTAGGAAAATGTAGTGTGGTTCACCACATTTGCCACTGAGAACTAGTGAAATTTTGGGCACTTTGATTCTGCTCATTAGGTGTTTATAAATAGCGCCTTCCATCCTGCTCCTTGTTACTCAGGCCTGAGTGCTTGCCTTACTGCAGAAATCACTAGGCTGTCATGCGAGCTTTAGTCTAGCCTGCTTTGTTTAAAAAAAAAAAAAAAAAAAACCACAACAGAAAGAAGTGAACCACAAATGAGTTGCCCCAACTTGAGGTATGCAGGAGCGCACAGGGAGCACATTTTATTGCATCCCCTGGCCTTGCCGTGCTTTCCTGGTGAGCATGTGGGCCTGCTGCCTTTCCAGCAGCCCAGTGGCACCAGGCTGAGTGACTCCCTCAGGATCACAAGGAAGTACAGAGCAAATGATGGTGTTGTGTCGCTTCTTCCCCTAGAATCAGCAGCAGCAGAACCAACATCAGCAGCAAACAGCACCTCAGCAGCAACCGCAGGCCGCGCCGCAGCAACCGCAGCAGCAGCAGCAGAACAGCACCCAAACCAATGGGACGGCCGGGGGCGCGGGCGCGGGCGGAGGGGGTGCAGGTGCAGGACTCCAGCACAGCCAGGACTCCAGCCTCAACCAGGTGCCTCCAAACAAGAAACCACGCATAGGGCCTTCAGGCGCTAACTCGGGCGGGCCTGTCATGCCTTCAGATTATCAGGTACTTCTTGAATTTTTGCTGCTTCTGATAATGTGGAGGCAAAATGTCATTTCCTCTGTTCCCCACTGCAATAAAAAGTCATGTTTTAATAAGTTTTCCTTGTAACCTTAGCAGGTGTTCTCTGATACATGAGATAAAAATGCAGATTTAAAGCCGATTAGGGCAGTGGTTAGTAATTTCCAGTACAAAACAAGTTGTATCTGCTGCACCCTGTAAAGCGTTGAGGACTCAGCCACTCTAGGAGAGCACTTAAGTATGTGCAGAGCTTTATTTGAGAATAACCTTAGTGAAGCCACTGGAACTATTTCATGAAAGTAAATGCTGCATCGTATCAAGTTCAAAATACTTGGCTCTTGTTAAGGTTAAATCCTGTGTGAGAGGCAGATCCTCAGAAGCAAATCAAAATTAGAGCCAGGCTTTTCCCTTTGATTTCTGCTTCATTTTACCTTGTATCATCATGTTGAACAATTCTGTAGTTTATTCCAGTATCTTACTAAATCTACTTCTAAAGTTAAAGAGAAAATGCATGTTAGCACAAGAACAATGTTTTGGTTCATCAGTATGAATCATGCTGAATTGGGGCATGAGCATGTGTAATTTCTGTTGTGGCTGGAGTTGAATAGACTTCATGTTTTTCACTTCAGTAGCATTCGTAAGTAAAAGAAGTATCACTGAATTGTTTTGGGGCTTGCATTCTTGTCTCTGCTTAATAAAATTATGGTGTTTTCCACTGAAAAAGTAACACTAAATATACGAAGATTTGATTTAACCAGGTTCTTTGATACTTGTGAAAAATGAGTCAAAAGCAGGTATCAGTGAGGTAGCTAGTAAAGGTATGTTTGAAAGGATGTTAGGGATTCTGTTTGCTACCAACCTTCAAGAGTATGCTACCTTTAAGAAACATGTTCAGGCTATTTTAAGCATAAAATAAACAGCTTTAAAACAAAACAAAACAGCTCTGGAATTGCTTTGGCTTCCATACCTCCTCCACACACAACTGATTTCTCAGTGCCAGACATTTTTCTCCCATTTCTGTTTTACTCTTTTAATTACAAATGATCACTCAGGTACTGAGGGCAATGTGAGGGTAAAGACAACGAGGTTTCCTTTTTGAAAAGTTCCAGACAGGCTTGAAGTCTGGACAGATCACTACAGCTGTCTGACTACTTAGTATTTATGGCTGTCCTGTTTTGATCTGTATTTTGAGGGCTGATGTGATGCATTTGATTATGTCCATTTTAGAATCCTTACACAGCTCTCCAAACTGTTGGCAAGCTTCCCCCTTACAAGTTTTTAGCAGTCTAATTTTTTTTTTTGAGATGGTTAAATTCTTTTTTTACCTCCTATGATGCTTTCCTTCTAGAGTTTAACAGCACAGACAGCAAAATAATGATCTATATGCTCCCTTTACGCCACTTGCTAAACTGTCTGATCTGATTATCCATTTTTAAATTTGTATTTGGCTGTCTGCCCTTAAATTCTAGCTGACAGTCTTCTGTTCCAGAAAGGAATGTCTGCAATTTGTCCAAGTCTGACTTAGTTCTAAAAAAAAAATAAATAATAATAAAAATTCTCTTCTGCAGAACAAAAAAAAGCGTGAGCAAGTTAATGTAGTCCTGTAGTCCTGTGCATCAATTTTACTCCATTGTATTTTAATTCAGAAGTAGGAAGAAGAATTGCTTTGCTTTGACTTTCATTTAGCTGGTTATCTAATGCCTCTGAATTTTTGGGGGGATTTGTCAACATCAATATGTGTTACTTTTACAAATGACGATGGGAATTCTCTCTTGAATTTTACTGAGCATTCCTTATATGACTTCAAGTTTTTTGCTTAGCGTGATAAGATGATGCTTTTCATCCAGAACTGGTTCCTATAAGATCATAGTATTTACCATAATCCTTTTTCTTTCCTGTTAAAAGTCACATTTTGTGGCAAATTATCTTTCAGACACTTCATAAGCGCTCTAATCACACAGGCCAAGCACAGTCTGGTTATTAATGGTGTATATGCCACTGGGAGATATCTCTTCCAAAGCTAGTGTGCTGCACTGTCCCCAACTAATCCTTGCAAACAAGTGAAGTTACTACATGCATCCTATTGATTATATTGATATTATATTGAGATACAGTGGTCTGGAAGATCGGACAGTTATCTCTCTCTAATATCACTGTGCTTCACCTTGAAATCAACCTTCAATTTCCTGTCTTTAAACAGAACACAGAAAAACTAATGCAATATGTTTATATTTCAGTATGTTTTCCAGTTTAATTTTACATAAAGTTATAAAGCTATATATAGGAAAAGAAAGGGCAGAAATGTTTTGACAATGCCTGAACTTCAGGTTCTTTCTCTTTTTCATCCAGCTGAAAAGTTGTCAAGACAGCTCTCATTTCACAGCTCTCCTTGTTGGGATCTGATGGTTAGATGAGACCACTGACTTGGCTCTTACCTGCACTGAGCAGATGATTCGTCTGTGGAGAATGTTCTATTCGTACAGGCCCACTATATCCATGGGCTTTCCTTTCAGAACTCAAACTTTTCCAGATGTTTTCCATAACTCCTGATCTTCATATTTAATCAGATTTTAATACTCTTTCTAGATGATCATTGTTTGACACAGTCTTTCTGATGACTCTTAGGCATAGGCAGGTAGAACCAAGCCCTAGACAGTGAACAGAAATCTTTATTGAAAGGTGCCTGAGCCTGCACTTGACTGAAAACAAATTGCTTGCTTTCTGTGAATAGGAGCATCGTTTTGTTTTGTAGCCTCTCTTGTCTTGTGGATTGGATTGTTGGCTTGCTAGAGAGACTCCCATCCATTAAGCAGTACCTTTCACACAAAGTGGTTTTGGAGCTCATTATTAATTCTTGTCAGGGAGCAGTATGATAATAAACATGCAAATTAAACAGTCTGGAGGCCACAAATGATCCATGAATTTGTGTTGCTGAGATTGAGGTCCTCTCAGCTATCATCTCAAACAATGGAGGAAAAAAGCATATAGCTGTAGCGATAAGCAGGACTAACGCAATGGAAACAGCGTTACAAAAGGTGGAAGGAAAATACAGCGCTCACCCGGATCGGAAGATTTGGGGCTTGCAGGAAAAGGCTCCCACCAAGGAGGGATCTCCAGGCAGAGATCCTTCCTCAGGGGCAGTCAGCCCTTAAATGAGGCCTAAGAGGGGTGGAGCCAGGCTCCACCCCTTCTGGTTGCACAGGTGAATTGCCTTCACCTGTGCTCCCAGGGCTGACTGGGTCTTTCCTCCAGGTGCTCAATCAGTGGTTCAGGCCATGACTCAGCAGTTCCCATACATATAGCACATACACATAAATTTGAACACACACTTGCCCATCGCTAAGCAGCTGTTTTCTCTTCCAGTAGTTAAGGCAACAGGTTGAAAGACTCTCCTAAAATTATAATATTTTATATTATTTTATCATCTTCCTGGACAAATGTCCTGTCTTACTGGACATGTTCTTTGTGTATTTGTACTTCAAATAATTGATGTGTACATGCTGTACTTTTTAATGTCTGCCAGTGACGTGGTGTATTTTCTGGGCTGTGTTAAGACTGATTACAGATCAGATTGATTACCTGTTTGATGGGACTTAAAACAGTAACACCATTCCGTTAGTTTCTCCAACAGCCAAATTTTAATGAGCTTCAAAGAGGTTAAAAGTTTCCTGTGCTGTACAGTCCTAGCAGGCTGTTTTTCATTTCCCTGATCCCATTCTCTTTTTTTTCCAGCACTCCAGCTCACGCCTGAGTTACCAAAGCAACATTCAGGGATCTTCTCAGTCCCAGAGTACAATGGGCTATTCCACATCATCTCAGCAGAGCTCTCAGTATCATCAATCTCACCAGTCTCACAGGTACTGAGAGGCTTAACAGACTGCACTCAAAAAGGAATGGACTAAAAGCCAGAAGACTCCAGCAATATGAAGTTCGTGATGATGAGAAGAACCAAAAATACAAACTATGATGCAGAACTAAAATTCACAATTGCAAAAGGAAAACTTTACTTACTGAAGACTTTTTTTTTCCTTCCCCTTTATCGCCATAAAGGAGATTCTCGTAAAGTTTTCCTTCCTCCCTGCCCTTGCATGTGCTCCATTGTGGTTACTCTAATGAACCCTTCTGATCTGAACCCAGCACTTAACTTCTTTAACCTTTGGAATTTTGAAGGATTCCTGGTGCACCTTCCTTTATGCTGTAGTGATTGCCATAAATCTGTCTTTTCAATCTCTTTGATGGGATTTTAAAGTTTTAAAATCTTGAACTCCCAGGCTTTCAAGCTTGTATATAGTTAGTTTTATACTAGGCAAACCAGTTTAGCTATACAGGTATATTGCACCTTTTTAAAGCACTATGTTATTTTCACAGGATATTACTGTTTTGCTCATGGATGTCAAGAACAGCAAAATTTTACTGTTCCAGAGTATTTTACTATTCTGTTTTTATTAGTCTAGTTTTCAGGTGAGGTCTTAAAAAGAAAAAGAAAAGAAAAAGAAAAAAAAGGAAAAAAGAAAAAAATGACCCAAGTCTCTGCAGCAACAAATACGCTTCATGCTACTGGACTGAACTCCAGACAGAAGATTGCTGATATTTCTTAACTCATTCACATTGAATTCTTGAAATCACAGTGATCGTGCTCTGACTAGTTTTAAATTAAGCGTTGTTTTAAATGAAACCGTGACTGTCACATAAAAAGGAGATGCTTTCAGGATTTGTTGGGACAGAAAAATGGAATGTCTTCCCAGGCTGGACACCAAAATAGTCAAGAAAACGTATTTACTGCCCTCAAGTTTCAGTAGGAATGTGGATGATGGCTTGTTTCTCTGTTAAGCAGCTGATTAATGTATGTGAGAGTTTTATAAATGTAGCTTCTCTTTCACATTCCTGAGTATGACAGAAATACTAAGACTTATAAAAACGAATACATTTAGTCAATTTATGTTAGGTTGATAATTAAGAGAAATTATTGTGCAGTTTGAAAAGCATGTTGAAAATCCTTCCTTTTCATGTTTGTGATGCATATTCTATGTCCCTCACATTGCTGTGATTAACCCAGATTAGTTACACCAGATGCGCTTGATTGCACTGAAATGTTTCTTTTTCCCTAGAGCAAACATGTTTTGATTGTGCCTAAGGACTGTAAGTGGATGGGTAGCTGGCAGAAAATCCCCAGTAAATAAGTGGAGTTCACAAGCATAATCAGAGGATCATTGTCCAACTTCAGCAACCACAGTTATTCGGAGAGAAGCAACATGTAATTTGGGACAGCTTCATTTTTCCTACAGCCTTCTGAAATGAGGCTGGGTCTTGTTGCAGAAAACCTGGAGAAACCATTAATGCAGTTAGAAAGCTGCCAGCAATGTAATGTCAGCGAGCTTCTAAAGTCTGTGTCCAGAGAAGAGGTGTAGTGAGAAGAGTTTATATGTGAACAGTCAGTGTAACAATCACTTATACTGTGTTCTCTTCTGTAAATACTGCAGTACGCACCTGCACGCGTTCACACTGAAGTTGTGCACAGACCTAGCAACACACGTGGATCTGTTTCTCTGAGGAGAATGCTTTTTAGCACAGCTAGACAGGAACTTAATTTTATTGGGTTTGATCTCCCAATCAACTTCATTGTCCCCTTCCCCCTCAAAAATGTGCTGTTTTCATGCCTTTAGTGAGCAGTTGGCTTGTTTGGCCATGTCCACCGTCACGTGGCTTTGACAACGCCCAGCTTCTCTGGAAAAGAGACTAAAGCCTGCTTTTGTCATCAAATAGGTAAGAAGGTGGTGAAAATGAAATGAATCAGTTTGGAAGGAAAAAAACACTGTTGTTTTCTGGGAAAAATAGTCTCCCAAAAGATACTTCTAATGTGTATCCCTTGAAGTGCTATGTGTATATACCTACCCCCAGTAGCCTGTTTTGAGAGGACTGATTTTAATTGTTTTATTTCAGTGAACCTGGGGTTGCATTCTTTCCATAAGTGAAACATCCCACCTCTTACTGATGTTAGCATGAAGGACCTTGCGCTAATGGATATTTGGCCAATGCTGTAAAATATCATTTTCTTAATATATTTGTGACTTGAATTACACATTTCTGGAAATTAACCCATGGAAGAGTAATTGCTGTCTCCTCCTGTTTTCAGCCTTCAGTTCTACCCATATCCTTTTCTCTCTTGCATTACAGTCACCCAACGTTTCTTTCCCCTGCTGTGAGCTGTAGCTGATCACTAACTAGCGGGGGAGAGGTGTTTCTGTAGACTTATACTGGGCTCTTGTGCCAGCAAGGCAAAATCATGGTGTAGATTAAACTGTGTGTAGAGTGTGAAACTTCACAGCAGTGTAAGGTCCTTGAGTTGAGTGTGCTTCCAGCTTCTAGAGCAGCTGCCATGCCCTTTGCCCAAACTGAACTGGTATCTCTGCGTTTGTTGGCCCGGACAGATGGGCCGTGCCCCAGTCCCCTCCAGTTTTTGTGCAGAAGCAAAGAGCTGAGCTGACCTCTTGCCTTCAAAGTAACCTTCAAAGTAACAACTGAATGGAGGGTGAATACAAGCACAGGTGTCTGGTACAAGCACGCTTTGCTGGTTTCTTTGTCTTCTGTTTGGGATCTAATTTGCCTTTTCTTGTGAGCTTGCGGTGCATTTTTGGGGTGGCTGGCGGTCATAGTGAAAGAAGCCTTGCTTTTCAGGGGTAATTTCATGAGGTTTGAAGAAGTGAACTGTGTAGTGTGTCATGGGAAGCCAGGACCATGTTATTTTTCTATTAGTTTTTGCCCGTGCAGTTTGGTTAGTGCCTCCCAGCTTTTTCTTTGCCCATAAGCTCTGTTCCCTCACCGAAGTGTTGCATGTCAGTACCCAGGGAAGCAAGGGATGCCAGCAGAGATGTTGGCTCCTTCCTGCATGTGTGGTGGCAGAGCAGGCTGCTGCACGCAGCTTTTCCCATTGGGGCTCAGAGGCAATGGCCGTGGTGGGAATGGGATAGCAGCATGGTACACATGGGTGAAGTTCACGTAGCACAAGCTGCACAATGAAGGAGAGATGTAGGGAAAGCTGCGAGTCCTGCACTGTATCTGTGACACTGTATCTGGGGAGGGGGAGGGAAGAGCATCCTTAGCGGGAGGGGTGGCGGGAAGCTAGAAGTGTTCAAAAATGTGTAATATTTTATATAAACATAATAAGCTTAGTTCCTCTTCATAATCTTCAGGAATGGTACTTTAACACCATTAAGCAAAGAATTGTTTTAGGGTTAAATAAATGTATTGTACATAAGGCCATACGTAATCTTCTAAAAATGTCTCCGGACAGGAGCGATGTGTATTACTATATGAAAAAAAGTCCTTAATGCACTGTTATCTCCTAAATATTTAGTAGTAAATTAATACTATTTAATTTTTTAAAAAATTTGTCTTGTGTAGACACTAAAAAGTATTACACAAAATGTGGACAGAGCGTGTCCTTTTTAACAGCAATTTAAAGAACTTTTTATATACGTAAGGTAGTATACTTTTCAAATTGTTCTAGTTGTATTTTCCCATGTTTACTATTTGTGGAAGTGTGCCCGTCTCTACTCAGTTACTTTTTTCTAATAATTTCATGCACGCATCTTTCATTTTTGTAGCTTTCATTAGGAATTATTGCGTATGCACCCTATGCTGCCACAAATCTTCGCCACTTTCGATCTGTGGTGGCCACATTCAGCAGCGCCCATGCTGATGGGCAAGCAAAACCACAGAATAAAATACTTTTCTCATTCTAGAGTTAAGAGTTTACTGCTTTTAAGTTGTCCCGATGTCACTCTTGAGATGACTGTTAAAACTAAACTATGAGTCCCTTGCATTTATTTTATATTCTTGGTTGTAATGAAATGAAATTGACTTTGCTTCAGTGTGAATTTTTTTAATAAAATAATATACATTTGTAATAATAATAAAAAGTTGAAATCAAATAAGCGTGCTGAAAAGTTTTTGTAAACATTGGCTTTGGGCTACAAAGAGGGAAAATACAGCCCACAAAATTGCAGTTGTAATTATATTCAGGATGTTTACGATAGCGTACACCACAAAAAACAAAGCTTGCAAAACCTCAGAGCTGAAATTATAGCTTTTAAAATGTCCACGAGGATATTCATGGGTATGTGTCTATCAAAACAGAATAAAGCCTTATGGAAAACAGAATAGATGGAATGGTTCTCTTAGGTTTTGTCCTCTGTTGAAAACTATTCTATTATGCCACACTGATGGCACTTGTTGAGATCCATTGTTGTTAGCAAGACAATCCTACAGACTTGTTTTCTGGGAATTAAAAAAAAAAAAGAAAAGAAAAGAAATGAAAAGAAAAGCTATTTCACTGCATTCCAGAGCTAAATGTCGTCTTGTTTCTTCCTCCCACTGGGCCTTGGAGGATTTCAAGTATTTCAATTGACAACATGAAGAGTGCAAGCTGGAGCATGTTGGTATTTTTCAAAGTGTTTTGCTAATGTGTGTATTTCCATTCCATCCAATTGTTTCATTGATGGATAGTTAACTTATTCCAAAAATCTCACCTATTTTCTTCATAACAGTTACGTGGCTAAGAATGGTTGGGGTTTCTTTGCTCTACAGATGATGTTAAGAAAGGCACTTCAGTTTCCTATATGTCTTTTGGACAAAAGTAAGATTGGGACTAGCCTTTCACACAAGGAAAATAGTAGCAGAGGAATTCTGAATGACTTGTACTTAATGCTTCCAAGGATTGTTTTTGTACTTGTAATGCCTTTCACCTAGAAAGATCTAAATACATTTTACAGAATCAAGGCCATCACCAATCATGGCTATACTTACAGAATGCAGGATTCTGAGAAGGCTTCCTACGTAACGCTAAATGATCAGCTGAATGGCAAATGTCATTAACTGTAATTTTATCTGCAACTCGGGTACAATACTGCTCTCAAGTCTGTTTCATGCCCAAAACAAAATGCATGCACCTCAGACACCTCATGGATGAACAGATGTTACTTCAGCCTCAGCACAACTGGGCATCACCAGCTTTATACCCCTCATAGTATGCTTCCTAAGTCTGCTTTCCTGTCTGTTTTTTAGTCAGTAGCTTCACAGAATGACAGACTGATTCAGGCTGGCAGGGACGTCTGGGTCCATCTGCTCCAACCTTTGCCCCAGTCCCTTCAGCATCATGGTGGCCCTCAGTGTGGATGTCCTTAATGCCTCGTGTTAGCTCTGTCCCAGTCTACGTTCTGCAGCTCCCCTGACTGGTTTTCTTGCCTGGTAATACAACCTAGAGTCTAATTCAGGCCCATACTGATCTGAATTAGTGTCATCTCTTTTTCTGTCCCTGCCAGCTAGACAACTTATGTTTCACAACCTCTCGGGAAGTTGCGCAGTATACTGTTCATTAGGCTCTTGCTTTGACTTGTTGCTTTCTGCTCTGCATTACTGCTCTGGCTTTGTCATCTTTGTTCCATTGGATGTAAAACTGCTCTCTTCACTTTCACATTGCTGCCAAAGCCTGATGTGAGCCCATGCCCAACCCCGTTACTCAAATGAAGAAGTTATCTCCCGGTCTGATCATCCCATCAGATCAACCTCTATGACCCTCATTCTAGGTTTCCAAATAAGCATTTTTATGCTGTTTCCAGTTGCCTCTTGTTCCTGGAGACTTACTGCATAAATTTCTGCAGAATTCCCTCCTAGGTATCTTCTGCATCCCTTGTTGAAACACTTTTAATTTCATACCTATGGAAGCTTAATATTTTAAGTGATGGGTATGCTCCGAGTCATACCTAATGTGTTAATGGATACAATCTCAGTGGATACAGTCTCATCCCTCCATCACCTCCCACACGCCCATTGTGAGCTCCCTGAGACGGAAAGGATCCTTTGGTCCTAATACAATCATTTCATAACTAGTGCTTTCAGGCACTCTTGCAGATAACAGTCACTCGAATACCACAGTTTTTACTGCTGGGCAAGATGACACAGTAGCATGAGAGGTGATTTCATGTGCTGTTTGAACACAGAAGACATCAGATTGGTGCCAAATGTTATCAGTGTGATCTGACTAGACTTGGAACTCCAGCAAACACCATTCCAATAGCCAACAAATTACGGTGTTCATTATCTGCAATGTTTTTTAACAGGTACAGTTCTTTTACATTTCAGAGAGCTTAACGCCCTCAAGATTGATTTATGTTGTTATTGTTATAGGAACAAAGAAAAATATTACTGTGTGGTGACTACAACTATTTTTCCATTTGCAAAATAAATACTTGTTAGAATTATTATTGTCTGAGGTGGATTAAAACCACCAACAAAGTTCTGAAAGATATGTGTGTGGTTATGGCTGAGCTGCTGAAATCGCTGTGTGAGTCCCACAGTGTTTATGTAACAGATATGATAATCTGGAGTAGATTTTTTTTTTTAATATATAATCATTATTATTTGAAGTCTGAAAGCAAAACCAACCTACCAAATAATTTCTATTTAATATGCTTGGCTTGGACTACTGTGGATAAGTTTGTCCAGCTTTGTATGCAGACATACTGCTAAGTGTATTTCTGGGCCTGTAACCGGCCACTTCTGTGGTTATTTTGCAGTGGTTCTTCGAAGTATCTTGAAGGAGACAGAGAACTTTGGGAGTGTGTCAGCTACATATGCATGCTGTGTACAGTGAACATGCAGCCGAAGGAAACATTCAGAGCTACAGCCCTTCAGCTATCGTGTCTTGGTGCTGTGTAATTTTGTCCTCCAGCTTTGTCCCAGTTCAGTTTCAGAATGGAATTTTGCTCTGTTTATTTCAGCAGTGAAGGTTATTAAAAATGTAAGTTAGTACATGAGAATCTGCATTACTTTTAAAATACAATTTTTCAAAACAGGGAACAAAGAAATCAGGTGTTAGTTGCTGACTCCTGGACGTGGTGTGGTAACCAGTGATAACGCATTCTATGCCCTCTTCGTCTCACAAGGCTATAATGTGTCATGCGTAATGAAAATCCCAACACGTGAGCCACTGAAGAGAGGAATTTTTCATAGCTATTCTCAGCAGGTGAAGTTTTATCATAGTCTAGGTCCTGCTGAATGATGGGATTCCAGGCCAATATAGGGATTTGATGTCCTTTCAAAGGCATTGCATTAGCTGGCATCGGTCAGATTACCTGCATCCACCAGCAGGAGTTTATTGGTGCATTAGAGAGCAAAGGAGCAGCAGAACTGTAGCCTTTTTATCTTCTAATGAAGTGATAATGCTATCAAGTTTAGATGGCAGAAGTTCTTCAGAACACGATGAACTTTTAAATAAATACATTCTAAGATGTTCCTTTTAAAAACATTTATGTTCTTTAAAATGTTTTCCCTGTTATCTGTGCAGTGCGGCTCTGGACTGATGACCTCTCACCCTGAGAGCTTGACCTGCTCAGGGGAGCTCTGTTCCAAGCCTCATGGATCATTTACACAAGTGGACGCTGAACTTTAACCTGTAAGTTGCCGTGTTTGATAGATAGTGCTACGAGTTGACTGGAGGTCGTCAGATCATATTGTTATTGCTGGGCTGTACAGCACAAAAACATCTGTTTTTGGTCTTGCAGTTGTCTAATATGATGTAGAATGAGTTGTCTGTGGAACTGTAATTATAATATAAATTTCTGTTTTCAACCTCCTTTAATTGTACAAAGTGTTCCTGCAGTGGTACAGAAGAAAGAAGGATAGTTTCCAATATTTTGATTTTGGCAGTAAAACTCAGAATGTTAGCAGAGAGAAACCAAGAGATCCTGGCTTCTCCTTGCTGGTGCCCTCTTGTTGCAGAGATCCAGACAGGCAGCGCTGTTTTATGGCATTGTGCAACAGCTGCAGTTCTTTGAAAACAACTGAGTTTCAAACAGAAAGATTTAGCTCAATGATAGCATCATAACAGTGGAAGTTAGATAAGTTGACAGAAGTGAGTCACCTTTACAAAATTCTCTGCGCACAGCAAGTAAGCCGACTCAATCATGTAAAAAAGTTAATGGACTTTTGTCGTACCAACCTATAAATGCATGAATACTTGTATAGTTAATGGTTTTAAAATACTCCCTCTGGTAATAATAGAGCTTTTGTTTAAATGTTTTAAAGTTTTTCTAGTTATTGTTGGGTGTTTTTTTTTTTGTAGCCTACAGTATTCCGCTAGCACAGAAAATAAATCCCTACCCATTTATGAAACAACGAGGACATCTACTAACATGCCCTGGAGGATACATCCCAGTGGGGACTGACAAAAGCTGCTTCTATGCAGTGCTGTTGCTGGGTGAAAGCTGGAAGTTCCCAGTGACTTTGAGGCAGTCAGTCATGGGCAGCAGAAATGGAGTCACTTCTGTTATCATCCAGAGCGATACGGGAGTTGTGTGTGTTTGAATCATCTGAGATTGTGACGTCTGTTGTGTTTGCACGCTGGCCGTACGCTTTCATCTGAGAACTCAAGTCTTGTGTGATAACATTTACACATATTTGGTCTGTGGAGAAACACTCAACCATGGCTTGTTAAGCTCATAAAATAAGGACAGTGGATTGTGTGTGCTGAAAGATGTAAGAAACGACCTGCCAGCTAGATCAGAAGCAGGCATGTTCTCTTCCCCCTCATGTGCCAAATTCATATACCAGTTGCAGTGCGTCATGCTTTTATTAATAATACACAGTAGCTGTGCTGTTCCAAGTCTGTGTTATCACTGCAGCTTCTTGTATGTCAGAGCTGAGGTATTCCATTTGTATTCCACCTAACTCCTTCATGTTTTGCATGGTACTGTGGAAAGGACAGCAATTCACTGGTCTATGGCTTCATGTAGTTGATATACTACCTTGAGAATCCAATCCAAAGAGCACCCTGGTGGGATTCAGTCTTGCCCTTGTATGCACTGATATGCCAGAACATGGGATGGAACACACTTGTGGAGAGGACAGGGCAAGGGAGTGGAGTAGAAAGGCTCTCTACTTGTGTGGGATCAGGGATGAACTCTGGGTATGCCACATGTGAATGTCAAAGTGTAGGACATTCATGCTTTTGGATTTTAGGCTCTTGCCAGACAGGTGAACTTCAGCAGCATGCTTACTTAAATTATTAGGATATGTCCTACATTTATTTAGGCTGGCATGGCTAGTAAAAACATGTTGATATTGATGGTCATCTGTCAAGTTTTGTCAAGTTTTGAAAGAAAAGGCCACATTTCCTGCATCTCGTTCTTCTTGTGCACATATCCAAACATGGAGTTAAGGAATAGCCTGTTTCTCAAAAATGCAGAGAGAAATCAAGATACCCTGTGTAGCCAGAATAGCTCTGCATACTAAATATAACAGTGCTGAGCATTCATACAGAAGGTTTCAGGTTTACATTCTGCAGTGCAGCTGAGGATGCTCGAGGCCCGACGTCCCCACCACGTAACATGATCACTTCTTTCAGCCAGTGCCAGACCAGCTCCCAGCCCAGTAGCTGCTGGTGAGTCACTTGGTTACCTGACCTAGATAAAGTGTCCTGCGCAAAACCCACCTTTTTGGCATGCCTCATGCAACTTGTCTCCTCCTGCACAGGCTATTGCATCTGCCTGAGGTAGACACTGGCTGCAGTATTTGCAAACTACTGAGTTGGTTGGTTGTCCGAGAAGGGCTGGAAAGTGGTGGGGCTGGCATGGAGGTCCTCTGGGGCTGCTGCTCCAGCCATGAATGCAGCTGCATTGAGAGGCCCACATGCAGAGGTGGAAAGGGAGATCATTCAACCCCCAGCAGCAATGGGCCCACCTTCTGCAAGATGTCAGCTCAAGGTGCAGTAAGTGGGAGTCTGAGGAAAGGTGCCAGAAGTACCTGAGGCGAGTTGGGAGTGGATGGTCCTGCTGCTGCACTGCTCCTACCTGGGCAGGAGAGACTCTGGTGTTTGGGTCTTTGTGAAGATTTTGTGCCTTTCAGGTCACCATGACTCTTCAGGCAAACTCTCGGAATCCTCTGAAGTCCAATGGCAAATCCCACCTGTGCCAAGCCAGTACAAGCAGCTGGATATGTAAAAAGGCCTGGGGCCTGAGGCAACGTGCCAGCTGGCCTGGGGAAGGGCATGCTTTGTGATGCTTCTCCCCACGCACTCCGAACCCATTGAGTGAGCACTTAGCTCTGAAGGGCCCAGGCAGAAAAGGTGGAGGTGGGGGCCCATGTGAAGGCCGGATCGCTGTAGGGTGACACACCACACCCGCTTGTAGCTCAGTGGCTGTGGGCCCACACCGAGGAGGCCTGTCTTCCAACATGTTTTGTGGTCTGAGGTTGTTTGGGAGATCCAACAAGTCCTGTGCTTGTGTGACAAGAAGAGTTGGCCAAATGCCCCTCTCCACACTGTGGCTCAGCTGTGCCCAATCCTGCCGATATGATCCTAGACAAACCCACTCTTTTCTTGACCCCCTCCATCCAGCACCTGAGGATATGGTTTTACAGCTGATGGAAAATGCACAAACACAGGGCATATTCAGAGAGCCCATGGATGTTTTGTGTTCATTTGCTTTTCTTGCCAGAGAGGATGTTCTGTCACCAGTGCTGTCTGTGGCCTGGTGATCCTGGGGAGCTGTGTGACAACACTGTTGTTTATTGGTCAGGACATCTAAAAGTATGGCACATTCTAGTGTATGCCCTGAGCATTTACAAGGTAACTATCTTCAGATTTTCTTACATATCCATTAGTGAATGGAAGCATTGTGCAGTGCAGACATTGTCTGCCATGAAGCTGGATCCACTGCTCAGAGGACGTGGGACCAACAGAGGAATCACATCTCACTGACCTGCAAGTCAAGCAGAAAGGGCTGACAGAAACCCAAGTTCCTTGGTCATGACAGGCAGAAGATAGCCTGCAAAGGTTCAGGGCTCCCACTGGCCCCCTCCTAATTTCACAGCAGCCTCCCTGAATCATCTGACAGGATGGTGATGCCACCTGCCAATGGTGAGAAGGTGGCTGAGGGAGTGAACAAGAAGGGAGCCTCCAGAGCTGCAGGATGGGGCCTGGCCACCTCCTGTGCTCAGGGTGGAGGGACCCTCAGGGCCCCATCAGCTGGAGTTTCACCTTCTTTTTCCTCTCCCTGCAAACCTACTGCCTCCCCAAGGGGCAGCTGCTGGTGGGCAAGGGCAAATACACAAAGATGCACATTGACTCTAGTGACCTTCCCAGTCCCGGAGAAGTCAGCTGAGCCTTGCTGTGCCCTTGGAAATGAATACTTTGGCTTCATTTTGCAGGTGCTGACAGGGAACGATTACGGGTTGGAGAGGATGCAAACCAGGCCACCCGTGCCCACTGGAGTGGATAATGTTCTGAGGTGGGTGAGAGGCGGGGGTGGCTGCTGGGCGTCAGGAGATGCTTCTTTACACTTCATTTACTACCTGTTGATTTGCATCTGGCTGGGGTCTGAGCACGCATGCATGATTCATGCTCACCTGGGCAGGTGGGAGCGGCTCCATGATTTTCTTCTGAATCACTCCACTGTCACCAGACCACATGCTATCAGCCACGTGCATGCGAGACCCAGTGGGCCTGCTGGGAGTGGGCTGGGACAACTTTTCCATAGTCTGAACAAGGAGCAAGTGCCATTCTGCAGGAGTTTTGTCACGGCGTTATCTATGGATCTGTGTCTGTGACAGGGGGACAGCAGGCCCACAGGCCTAGAAAAGAGAGAAAGGAGAAAAAAAAAAAAGGTGTTGGTGGTTTAGGGGCCATGCGGCAGGAAACCTGCAGACCCATGCCCTGGGGGAGACAAAGGGAAAAGGGAAAGGTAGGGAACTCGTAGACAGATCTAAACCAAAACAGCCGCACCAATCTGAGGAGAAACGTTAATTTACTAGATATTATATCGAAATTGAGGGCAATAAATCAAAACAGAGTTACAAGCTGAGATTCTTACTCCGTAAGCTGCAGGGGGACCACGTGCTTCTCCACTGCATACGAAGAGAAAGACTCCGGGTCTGCCAGGCGGCTTCACCAGCCCCTCCAGACCCAAAGATCCCTGGGAAATGCAGCTTCTCCCCTACCTCTTGGAGAACCAAGCACCCAAAAAAGGCAGTCCATGGATAACAGGACATTAACTCTTTAACTGCCAGTGCTTTACATGATGTTATGATGTGGAATACCGACAAGAAAAAATCACAAAGCCATGACAAGTTTCTCCTGGTTTCTGTTTTTTTTTTTTTTTTTTTTTTTTTTTGCATGAAGTTCTCCAGACAGGAGCCCCTATCTGAGTCCTCTGCAGGGGTGTTGGAGCATCAGCACGCTCAACTTGCCTGATGTATTATGAAGTGTACAGAGATGAGTGTGCATGAAGTTCAATTTCATGAATTTTAACAAGAGCAAGTGCTGGCATCTGCACCTGGAATGGGGGCAACTCTGGGTGGCATAGAATAATAGAATCACCAAGACTGGAAAAGACCTTCAAGATCATCTAGTCCAACTGTCCACCTACCACCAATATTTCTGCACTAAACCATGTCCCTTAATACAACATCTAAATGTTTCTCAAACATCTCCAGGGACAGTGAATCCACCACCTCTCTGGGCAGCCTGGTCCAATACCTGACCATGCTTTTGGAGAAGAAATTTTTCCAAATATCCAGCCTGAACCTCCGCTGGTGCAACTTGAGGCCATTCCCTCCCGTCCTATCGCTAGTTATGCATTAGAAGAGGCCGATCCCCACCTCACCACAGCCTCCTTCCAGGGAGTTAGAGAGAGCAATAGAGTCTCCCCTGATCCTCCTCTTTTCCAGATTAAACAATCCCAGCTCCCTCAGCCACTCCTCATAATGCTCATGCTCCAGACCCCTCACCAGTTTCATTGCCCTTCTCTGGACATGCTCCAGGGCCTCAATGTCTTTCTTGTAGTGGGGGGCCCAAAAGTGAACACAGTACTCGAGGTGTGGCCTCACTACAGTGGAGTAGAGGGGGACAATCATCTCCCTGTCCTGCTGGCAACACTATTTCTTTCTACAAGCCAGCATGCCATTGGCTTTCTTGGCTACCTGGGCATGCTGCTGGCTCATGTTCAGCCAAGTGTCTGTGCAGATGTGGGGACGAGCATCTGAAGAGCAGCCCCACAGAAGGGGATCTGAAGGTTCTGGTTGATGGCAAGCTGAACATGAGGCAGCAGTGTGCCCTGGCAGCCCAAAGGGCCAACTGTACCCTGGGGGTACCCAGCCCAGCGCTGCCACCGGACGAGGGGAGGGGTTATCTGCTCTGCTCTGCGCTGTGCGGCCTCACCTCCAGCACTGGGTGCAGGTTGGGTGCCACAATGTAAGAGGGACATAAATCTATTAGAATTTGTCTAAAGGAGGACTGTGAAGATGGTGAAGAGTCTGCAGAGCAAGGTGTATGGGGAGCACCTGAGGTCCTTTACTGTGTTCAGCCCAGAGCAGAGGAGCTGAGGGGAGGCTCAAGGCACCTGCAGCTCCTCACAGGGAGCAGAGGGACAGCGCTGAGCTCTGCTCTCTGGTGACAGCAACAGGGCCGGAGGGAACGGCACGGAGCTGTGTCAGGGGTGGGGCAGGTGGGGGTTAGGAAGAGGTTCTTCACCAGAGGGTGGTGGGCATGGAACAGGCTGCCCAGGACACAAGTCACAGCCCCAAGCTTCCAGAGTGCGGGAGTGCTGGGACTACACTCGTAGACATAGGGCTTGAATGTTGGTCCTGTGAGGAGCCAGGAGCCGGACTCAGTGGTCCCTGTGTGTCCCTTCCCACTAGGGATATGCTATGATTTTGTGATTTTATGAATCTACCAGTCAGTTCTGACCTGTCTAATATAAACCTATGGGCTGCCTGTCATCTTCCAGCAGCTGGCAGGAGCACGTGCAAGCTGAAGCACAAGGAAGAGCAGCGTAGCAATGCTGCCCGCCAGTACCCCAACATGGCTGTGGAGAGAGCCCTGTCCCTCCTACAGAGCTTTGCAGCCCTGCCAGCACAGGGTGTCTCTTTAGGAAGCCAGTTCTGTTTATCAGTTAAGGGTTTTTTTTTGTGGGCTTTTCCTTCTTGATAGAGAACTCCATGGAGATGTTGAAATTCATGCTTCTTGACAGAAGTTTGGCTAAAAGCGCTTTGTCACGTAAACCACAAGCAGTTTTAGTGTGAGTTGGAGCCAATTGCTTTCCCAGAGCATTTCGGAGCAAGCTGTGCTGACTGCACAGGGAGGTTTCAGAGCAACGCTGCAGCAGTCAGATTTGGTTTTGCAAACCACTTCTCGAGGCTTGAAAACAAAATATTTGCACCTAGCAATTGCCATTTTCTGCTTGGCAAGCCTCCAGGAAACTGCGACAGGTTTTGTATACGTGGGTTCTTTTGCCAGCGAGCAATACCCATGCTTGGGTGAATCAGTGCAGGGACGCTAGGTCTGAAATATGTGGTGTAGTATCTGCCTGTCCCCTGGTGCTGGCACTGTGTCTTTGATACTGGGCCCCTTTTTCTATACAGGCTAACTGAGAATTTAATGTCGATGTCATCAGAGCGGATTGCCCATGTGGTGTCAGATGTGATGCAGGAGGTACCTGGCTGCTTTTTCTTCCTTTTAAATCTCAGTGTCAAAGTGCTTCTCTGGGCTGAATGGCCATCAGGTCACTGAGCATGGCTCTCCCCCAGCCTGCTCGTATTCAAACCCAACACTGTGCAGCCTCAGCCAAACAGCTGATGGGCTCTTCAGCTCCTTGCAATGCTGCAGGCTCCCACCAAACCTCACTGCACCCATCCACACATCCAGGGGCTGCTTGGGTGCTGCATGGTGGGGGATGGAAGGGGTAGGAGAGCTGGGAGATGTTTGTGCTGTTTGGATGGAACAGAGAAACAGTGGCCTGCCATCTGCTGGCAAATCCCACGGGATGGATGGAGCCCAGGAGGGGAACTGTGAGAGGAAAGCTGTGGTGGTGGTACCACTTGGTGCTGTTCTGGTGGGGAACAGGTTGCCCAGGGAGATTGTGGATGCTCCGTCCCTGGAGGCATTCAAGGCCAGACTGGACGTGGCTCTGGGCAGCCTGGTCTAGTGGTTGGCGACCCTGCACTTGGCAGGGGGGTTGAGACTCGATGATCTTTGAGGTCCTTTTCAACCCAAGCCATTCTATGATTCTATGATTCTATGATTCTATGATTCTATGATTCTATGATTCTATGATTCTATGATTCTATGATTCTATGACTATGGGCGCAGTGCCTGCCAGGGCAATGCTCCAGCTGATGAGGCATAACCCCGTCTCTGGTGCCTCTGTGAAAAGCTAGACTGGACTAAGCTGCTCATCACTGCCAGCCCTGGTACTGGGTTTGGTTTTTATTTCTCTGATCCCTTCTGATTTTCCCACCAGGATTGAATTAGGATGGGTTTTGTGGCTGGAGTAATGATGGAGAGTGGTTGTAAGCAGGGCCAGTTGTGCAGGACAGCTTTTGGTGAGGTTTTGGGGAAGTTTGTGGCACTCCAGCACATCTGTCCATGAAAAACCAGCCAGTGTTCTGCCCCTTCCCTACGTTTCGAGCCAACTCTGAATTGAAGCCACATGTGGGCAGCTCAGAAATGAAGCCAGGAGCAGTGCTGGTGCCATCAGACAGGTGTCCCCGGGTACCACATCTGGCTGCTTTAGCTCTGGAGTTACAGGGACAGGTACCTGGCATGCTTAACCTTGATTCTTTTATCCATACATGGTCACAGTCCATCTGACTCTCTTGCACTGGGGGCATTGCACAGTGTAAGATAACTCTGCCATTCTTGCTTAATGTCAGGAGGAAACTAATGGCAGGTTGTTACAAAAAATACCTGAGGGGTGAAGTGCTGGTTTCATTTGCTCATTTCTTTAAGCTGAACTGCTGTATGTGTTTGTTGGTGCCAAATTGTTTTGGTCCCCCTGCTGTATGACTGAACACTGGCTTGTTTATCTTAAAGATGCAGCCTGATATGTTGCCTGTTGAAACCACTGAGTATCACAGAACCGTAGAATCATAGAATGGCTTGGGGTGGAAGGGACCTCAAAGATCATCTAGTTCCAAACCCCCTGCCATGGGCAAAGTTGCCACCCACTAGATCAGACTGCCCAGGAACACATCAAACCTGGCCTTGAACTCCTCCAGCTGTGTATCAGCAGCTCAGTATCAGCACCAGCGTGAGGTGAAGAGGATGCTCAGGTTGAGCCGAGGATGTGGGCACCTGACATTACAGCTCTCTGGGGAAGCTCAGAGTGGGGGAAAGGGGCTGCAGCTCTGCTCAGTGTGGCTGCTGCATGTTTGTGGAGCTGCAACCTTTGCTATTCCTTTGCTTTTCTTCACCTGAGCCCTGCAGAGCAGTGGTTTCAGGACGGCTATAACACGTGAGATACACAGCTCCTTGAACAGGGGTTGTTTGTGCGGGTGTTTCGGTGCTGCGCCTGCTGAGAGCACAGCCCTTACAGCAAAACAGCATCTGCAAGCAAATGAGCAGAGCAGCAGCAGCACAGCCTCATCTTGGAAGGAAATTAGCAATGTAATATTCTGCATGGGGCTTTGCCGGACAGCCAGGCCTTGTAGGTGCTGTGTAATAGTGACACTGATAATTAATAACTCTGAGGCGGAGGTGGTGTGGTGACTGCCCGGTGCTGGGGCCCTTAGGTGAAAGGGGCTTGGTGGGATGGGGTGGGCAAAGGGGCCAGGGTTGGTCCCTGGGGCTGAGGAAAGAGCTGGGGGCTGTGGTAATTAATTAGCAGTGGGCACAACAGGTGCTGTGTCAGCCCAAAGCTGCAGTATCTCTGCAGGCATTTCCTACAAACCCATCCCTCATATGATTTAAATATATTGCTTTTTAAAAAAATTTTAGCGCTGGCTTTTACTGTTCTCACAAGAGCCATTTGCCAGCTGCTGCAGCTCACTCTCTGCCCCACACTGCAGTCAAACTGGAAGCAGGACCTTGTGTCCTGCAATGCTGCAGGGAGGCAGCTCAGTTCTCCCCCCCCCCGACCATGACACTGCTCTGGGCCTGGCTGTGCTTTACCTCCTGTTTCTACATCTGTCTTTTGGAGGCCTCTCTCTGAGGGCTGCCTGGCTGGCTTTCTGCTTCTTTTATGGGATTCTAAAATTGTTGGCTAATGTTCATTCTCTTCATTTGGTAAAACGTTTACAGCCCCTTGCTAAATCTGAATGGTTCCTCTCTAATTTGGGTTTCTGCCTTCCTGAAGCCTCAAGCCCTAAGGAGGGAGATACTTTGAGTCCAAATTAGTTGTCTGGAAATTGTTCTCCAAGGGAAAACTATACTGCTGGCTGTGCTGGAGGTGAGGTTGGGAATGCACCCACGGCCGCTTCTCCCTTTTGGGAGGTTTCACTGAGGCTCTTTGTTGGCAGGCGCCCACGTCACTGGGCGATGCATGGCGTTTGGTGAGAGGGAAAGCCAACATGAGATCCCTGTTTCCATAACTGTGATGCAGGGCCACGTCGGTGCTGTCTTAATCCCCAGACCCTCTGTGGTCTCAGCAGCACCTTCCTGGAAGCCAGCTCTGAGGGTCCCAGTGGGAGAAGAGGCTGATGGAGCAGATGGCCTCAGGATGTGGTGTGAGAGGAGGGGTGCTCATTGCCCCCTTCGCCTCAGGCAGGCCTGCAGAGCTGTGCAGCCGCCATCTTCTGCCACTCTTTGCAGGCCGAGAGCTGGGCAAGCCCCCCACCACAAAGTGCTCAGATGGGCCAGTGGCAACCAGGAAGCAACCCTGTGCACCTTGTGTGGGGTTGGATCCTGGGCAACACAGGGATGGCTTTATGAGAAGTATTTTTCCAGGCAATGGAGATGGAAATATCTAAGTAATGCACCTCCCAAAAATGGCTCCCAGCTGGATGGGCAGGAGCAAAAGTTTCTGCAAAGAAAAAAATGGTCATGGGTGTAATCAAAATGTTCATGGGTGTAATCCATAGAGCTGCTGGGAGAGAGCACTCAGGCCTGCAGTAGGAGCAGTAGCAGGGGAGGGAGCTGCTGCAGTCTGTGTGCTCTCAGTCACTGCTGGCCTGCCTGCAAGCTTAGAGCTAGGCTGGCCTTCCTGTCCTGCTGCCCTTTGCCTGTGCTTGGGACCACATAATTTCTATAAACCACTCTTGCCCCAAAGTAAATGATATATCAGCAAATCAGGGATGGCAAAAATATTGCCATGGTGATTTCAGGCAGAGTTTAGCTAGATCTGCTTCATTTTTTTCTTGTGATTAGGTTAATTTTTAGAACTTGCAGTAAATGTGAGGTGATGCATATGTTGAAGCACAGCTCTGAAGGCCACCTGCAGGAGCTCCTCTGCATCCCAGAGGTTTAGTTTATCACTTGCTGCAGGAAAAGAAGTTTGTAAAATAAAGGGATCTGTTCAAGGGAATGTGATCACCAAAGATACCTCCAGGATTTTGCTTTCTTAGATGTTGAGCTGGATGTTATTTGTATTCTCAGCAATAACACATTCTCCTGATCTCTCTGGTGTCCAGACTGAACAGTGTCCACGATGAGATATGCCTTCAGGCCCTCTCTCACACTCACTTAAACACGCAAAGGAAGAAGATATGCAGTAAAAGCTGCAGGTTTTGCGCCTCTAGGAAGGTAGCTGGATTCCTCATGTGAGATCAGGGATGTTAGTGAGGCTCTCTGAAATCAATGTCTGCGGAAGCAGAGGGTTGTCTGGAGACTGACTGTCTGACTGTCTGATTTATTATTTTTGTTATTTTTCAGTCTTGTCTCAAGCAGGCGGTCATGCTGCCTCTCGGAGGCAGATGAAGCATCACCATCTACTGGCGGCCGAAAGGATAACGGCAAAAAAATGCAGCAGGTAATGAAATGTAGGAATGGGCTGTGCTTTTGCTAGACACCTGCATGAGCTGCTGCAGGAAGGGATGAAAGGTACTCAGAGCTCTGCTTTTGCACCACCTTGCCCTGCGGTTCCCCTCTCCTGAAGCCTCTTTGTCCACTCTGGAGCAGTGCATGCCTGGCAGTGGCTGTCTTCATGTCTTGCTGTGTTTACACTGTTGCCCAGGGTCTGTGTGCTGTGCTGGGTGATGCTGCAAGGCGCTGGAGCACCCTTGGCTTGATGCTGAGAAATGGGATGAAAAGTCTGCCCTGCCCCAGAAAGTAGCCTTTCCATCCCTGCAGCGTCTCCAGCCAGCTGAGACGCTCCTCAGCTGTTTCAGCCAGGTGTCAGTACAGGAAATATGCTGTTTCTGAAAAGCCCTTAGCAGCAAAGCAACTAGTAGACCCAGCACAGGGGTGTGTGAAGATAAAGAGATGCTATATTCCCTTCCAGAGAAGCTGCGGATGCCCCATCCCTGAGACACTCAAGTCCAGACTGGCTGGGGCCCTGGGCAGGCTGAGCTGGTGAGTGGCAGCCCTGCATGCAGCAGGGGGTTGGGACTACGTGGGCTTTGAGGTCCCTTCTAACCCACACAATTCTATGATTCTATTTGTTGCTCTAATTCACATGTGTTGATGGGTTGCTGCAGTCCAGCGGGGATGTGACAAGTCCTGCTGACCTGAAGGAGATGGGAGTCCTCTCCTGGTATCAGGGGATGCTCCAAAGCCCATGACTTTGCTGCTGTCCTTACTTGAAGAGTGGGGCTGAGCATGGCCATGGCTTTGCTTGCACTCTCCAGAAGCCTCACAGGGAGAGATGTGGAGTCCCAAAGCCCAGGCACAGGCCTCAATGTGGGAAGGCATGGCTGAAAGCAAGGGAGAGAACTCCCTTCCAACAGCAGCTCTTGCCCTGTTTCCCCATGATGCTTGTGGCATTTGGCCCTCCAGTACATCTCCACCTTCAGTTTATGTGCAGAGCTTGCGGAGGTGGTACTCCTTGCTGCATGTTTTCTGAAGCTTGTGGTAATCTTCATGTTGCTGCTTCAAGGCTGCTGCCAGCAGGGCTCAGCATGGCCAGGCACACTGCATGGCTGTTGCTGACAGGTGCACAGGAGATGTGTTGCTGCTTCCCACGGTTCCGGACCTGTTGTGCAGAACACTTCTAAGAGGAATTGGTAGGAACATCAGTGACCAGCAGATGGGTCATGTTGTCTCCTAGGATAGACCCCACCAAGCTCTACTAAACCTTGGCTTTGCTTTTGATTGCCACTTGAAAGGGTCTGTTCTAAACTATTTCTTGATATTCTTCCAAGAGTCTGCAACCGGGGCTGCAAACTCAGAGGGAAGAAGGACAAATCCACCCATCCTTACATTGTTTTTCTTACTGAGGATGACCACCATTTCCCTCTACCAGCTCTCAGCAGTCGGAGGAACAACTATTGAGCCAGGAGGATGCAGCTTGCACTGGGGGATCCTCTGATGCTGTCACATTACATTTTAATGTTTGGGGTTTCAGTGATCCACAAAGCAGTGTATCAATTTTCGTGTGAAAGAAACATCCCCACATCCTTGGGAATGGCAGTGAGTCCCTGATCTGGAGCTGGAGACCTGGCAGTGCGTGCTGTGAGGTGCATGGCTCCTTGTGGAGTGACCATGGAGCTGTGCTGGGCAGCTGTGTAGGACACATGAGCCCTGCTGGAGCCTTGTCAAAGCCACAACCTTCCCACAAAATATTTCAACATTGCCAGATTGGCAAATTCTAATGAAGAAAATATTTCAGATGATTTTTACCCCCACCCTTCTTTTGTGGGTAGCACATGGCACAAGGAGAAGAGGATGTTAAAATTGCAAATAAAAATCTATTTTTAACCGTAAAAGGTGAATCACACACCCTGTGCATTATGATATGTCATTGAACTATATGACTCTCTTCTATACAACCATTTCCCAGCACAAATGTAAAAGGGAGTAGGAGCAGGCATGCAGGGACAGTTTTACCTCTGGATTCTCATAGTTTTCTGTCTCTCAGTTTTGCCAAAAAGTAAGCATCCCTTTTTTAACGTACTGGTTTGACACACCCATGTCTCAGCTAAAAGCACAGTGGCTTGTGGGACTGAGCCAGCACAAGAGGACAGCAGCCCAGATACAAAGCAGTTGTCTTTATTGGACAGCAGAAAAGCACATTTTGGGAAATGGGGCCACCCCACAGGCTGGGAAGTGCAGCAGTGCCTTTCCTACCCTGAAGCAAGGGCAGCTGCGGCAGCCTTCTGCTCTCCCAGGAGCACAGGAGAGCAGAAGTGGATTTTCTCACTGCTGCTATAATCATTAAGATTTTTGTTGTTCTCAGGTTGTTTTGCTTTGACTAAATATCATTGGAGCCAATGAAGACACTGAAAACTCCAAATGAGTAACGTTTGATCTCAAGGCTAGAGCTGAATTTCTTCACTGTTTATTCCCCTGTCCCATTGTGGGAGACATAGGTACAGCTTTGCTGTCCTTAGCATTGAACAAGTATCAGTGTCCCAAGGACTGCACAGGGAATGCTTGTGGGACTTCTGCGATATGCACACAGACCATTTTCTTTGTTATTATTCCAGTACCAGTATGTTTTGCAATTTACTTTCACTGTTCCTTTAAAGAAAAAAAAAAAACAATCTTTCAGAGGTGTCAGCAAATCAGGCATCATTTTATGCATCTGGGTTATCCCACACTTCTCTGAAGAGTTCTACAATGTAAACTTCTAAGAAGGGCATTGTGCAAATACCCCACAACTGAAAAAAAAAAAAAGTGTTTTAATATTAAAGTCTGTGCCTCAGCCATTTTTCACTGTTTTCTTGGCAACAGCTGATGTTGGATCAGAGGGAAAGTATGTTCAAAATATATTTTGCAGTGGCTATTTTGGATTCGGTTGCCCATTTGATTGTGCCAAGCAGGTCAACATTCAAAACACCTTATTAATAAAACTTTCTTCACTCCTTTGCAGAAGCAAAATACAAGACCATGAGTGTAGTGTGAGACGCTTAAAAAAAATATATCCCATGCCTCAAGTCATGCACCCTGAAAGCACAGGTATTTTAGGCAGGTTGTTGCCCCTTCCATGCGGGCAACTCTGCTTTTTTCCACATTATTTTCAAGGATTTGCTTGCTGAAATCAGGAATGAACTGCCTTGGGTCTCCCCTGTTTTTTTTGTCTCTTCCACCTGTTGGGTCTGAGTCCTCTCTGACACAGGTTGGAAAGCTTGGGCTTTACTTGGCAAGGAATGCTGGACTTACCAATGCCAGTTGAGATGCTCTTTTACAATTACCTGGGAGCAGGATGCACGTTCCTTGATGCCTCTTTTTACTCTTTGCAAAAATTTTCTGGGACCACCTGGCAGGAGAGAGAGCAGGCATCTTCAGGCTTTGTTTCTGCTCTATTTTTTTCTCCTTTCGGTCAGTATTCAGCTTTGGGGGATTTTCTCTAATGTGTTTTTACAGCACGTCCCTCTTCCTGCTGCAAAGCAGAGGCACTGTGTTCAGTGAGGTTTGTGTCAGCACACGGTGGCCTTCTTTTCCTGCCTCTTCCCAGGCAAACAGCACCATAGTATGCACTTGGAGTACTCACACAAGGACAGGCTGCGGGATCAAGCCCTTGCTCTGGATGCTGATATATTTGGAGGCTAATCCAAAAAAAACCACATTCATTTCATTCATTCAATGATCAGAGGGCTGGAGCACCTCTCCTATAAGGAAAGGTTGAGGGAACTAGGCTTGTTTAGCTTGGAAAAGAGAAGGCTCTGGGGAGACCTCATCATAGAATCATAGAATGATAGAATGACCTGGGTTGAAAAGGACCTCAAAGATTATCAAGTTTCAACCTCCCTGCTGAGTGCAGGGTCGCCAACTCCTAGACCAGGCTGCCCAGAGCCACGTCCAGCCTGGCCTTGAATGCCTCCAGGGACGGAGCATCCACAACCTCCCTGGGCAACCTGTTCCAGTGCGTCACCACCCTCTGAGTGAAAAACTTCCTCCTAATATCTAACCTACATCTCCCCTGTCTCAGTTTAAAACCATTCCCCCTTGTCCTATCGCTATCCACCCTTGTAAACAATTGTTCCCCCTCCTGTTTATACGCTCCCTTCAAGTACTGGAAGGCCGCAATGAGGTCTCCCCAGAGCCTTCTCTTCTCCAATCTAAACAAGCCCAGTTCCCTCAACCTTTCTTCATAGGAGAGGTGCTCCAGCCCTCTGATCATCTTGGTGGCCCTCCTCTGAACTCGTTCCAAGAGCCCCATGTCTTTCTTGTACTGGGGGCCCTAGGCCTGGACGCAGTACTCCAGATACTCCAGTGGCATGGCCACTTCATTAATGCTTACTTTGAAAATACAGCCCATGGCTTTTAGCTAAAGCTTCTCGTAATTCAATAGTTAACCTTAAAACAGTACCATATGTCTTTCAGGATTTTTCTATTCCTAATTTGATCTGATTTATTTATTTATTTAATCCAAAATGCAGGGAGGAAGAATACTCTGGAGAGCGCCATTGGGGTAGATATTTTCTTTAGGTATGAGAACATGTCTCATGTGACATCCTAACACTGAGCTTGTCCACTCTGTGAGTGTCCTTCTGGCAATGAGCTCATCCATCACACTATGGTTGGTGTTACCATGATTTGTTCCTTTTAACCAAATTACTGCTTTCACTGTGAAGTAATGTCTCCTCACATGGCTTTACACAGGTAGATAGTCACAGAACAAAAGAGAATGGCTTTAAATTAAAGGAGGGAAGATTTAGATTAGATGTCAGGGGGAAGTTTTTCACTCAGAGTGGTGAAGTGATGGAACATGCTGCCCAGAGAGGTTGTGGGTGCCTAGAGGTGTTCAAGGCCAGGTTGGATGGGGCTCTGGCAACCTGATCTAGTACTTGATCAAGCAGCTGGCAACCCTGCTTGTGGAAGGAGATTGGAACTTAATGATTCTTGAAGTCCCTTCCAACCCAAGCCATTCTATGACTCTCTGATTCTATGGCTCTGTGGCTATTTGCAAGGCTTGGGGAAGCTTTCAAGCCCCAAGAACATTTTGGATGTTTTGGAGATGTGGAGCCATCTCACTCAGTGCATGAAAGAGAATCCAGGAAAAGCTGCTTTTTGGCAGCTCTTCATTGTCTTAGGAACCAGAACCCTGATTGTGGCAAATGATGTCCAGCATTCCAGGACATAGAAGTTTCATTAAATGTTGATGCAACATTGTTTTTCAAAATACTGATGAGCTTCTGGAAAAGCTGCCCTGGAGTGCATTTTTTGCTGAGTCAGTGATGAAATCAAGATGGAAACTACAAATCGCACTCTGGCAGAAGTATTTCAGGATTTAAGAATTTCTTCTGATATTTAAAAAAAAATGCATATGTTTCTAGACATGTCATAATATTGTTACAATAATCCTTGAATAAATATTTAGCTACTTAAAACGTGCAAGATGTAACAGTTGTATAATTATAAATAGAAGTATATTTGAAAGGATGGCTCATTTTGTTAACAGTAGCATCGGGACCAGCACCAACAGCATGGAACTAGAACAAGCTCAATAGATATGAATCTCTGACTTGTTTTCAGCTGCACTGTTATAAATTGTAGAATGGCTTGGGTTGGAAGGGACCTTAAAGCCTGCCCAGTTCCATCCACCTGCTGTGGGCAGGGCTGCCACCCCCCAGCTCAGGCTGCCCAGGGCCCCATCCAACCTGGCCTTGAACTCCTCCAGGGATGGGGCACCCACAGCTTCTCTGGGCAGCTGTGCCAGTGCCTCACCACCCTCTGAGTAAAGAATTCCCTCCTAATATCTAATCGAAATCTCCCTCCTTTAGTTTAAAATCATTCTCCTTGTCTTATCACTATTAGATTGTGTGAAGTTGGTTTCCCTCCTGATTATAAGCTCCTTACAAGTAGTGGAAGGCTGCAATGAGGTCTCCCCAGAGCCTTCTTTTCTCCAAGCTGAACAAGCCAAGCTCCCTCAGCCTTTCTTTGTAGGAGAGGTGCTCCAGACAATTTCCTTGCTGTCAGAGGAATTATTTGCTATTAATGCAACATCCATAGTAACATCCATATAAGTAGCAATGATATTGTTATATCAAGTAGCTAGGATTAAAAATGTGCCTCCTATGGTTTAGGTTATAATTATGCACTTGATTTCTGAAGTGAGATCTAATTCCATACAGTGTAATTAAGAAGAATAAGAGGATCTGAGTTATCTTACCTATTGTTTCCTTGCAGATTTTCAGACACACAGTCTTCCCTTAAAATTACCTACACGGATTTGATCAAGAAGTTGGAGACACTTGGAAAGGGCCATTAACTTTCTTACAAACAGAAAAACTGTGTTATACAATTTTAGTAAGAAAATGAATTACTGAAATTTTTCAACACTCAGTGACTCTTTTTATCATCTTCACTGCATCTAGGAAAACTGGTTAGCTCAGCCACCAGCTGTGTTTCCTATCAGATGCCCCCAGAGTTTCCTATGAAGCAACTGCATTTGAAAAGATAGCCAAGAATTGTGGATAGGTACATGAACCCTGTCTTCATACAAGGTAAATTTTGTCAGGTAACACAAACATTGCATCTTTTATTTTGACAGATATTTCATACACATTAGCAAAATCTGAAGAGGATTTTATTTCAAGCAGTGTATGGGAATTCTGTTTCTTAGTTGCCTACAAAATATAAGCACTAAAGAACAAGCAATTAATAATCCTGATAGTGATTAAATGGACTATATTTGCTTTCCAAATGGAGGAGATATTTTTTCTGGCCAGATTATTTTCCATTGCTCTAACATCTCAATATTACAAAAGTGAAGGAGTCCCTTTGCAGACACTTCTGTTGCAGCCAGACAAGCCACGCTCTGCACCCTGTAAACAGTTTGCTTTAGTATTAATAGGGCACTTCCAAGCTCCTTTAATGACTTCTCTTTCCCACTTGAAGTGAAATAGCCAATAGTTTCTCATTCTGCTTTATACTTTTGGACACCTTCCTTGAGCGCATCCATTTGTGGCAGTGAAGGACGTGGTTTAGTGGACATGGTGGTGATGGGCTGACAGTTGGACTAGATGATCTTAGTGGTCTTTTCCAACCTTAATGATTCTGTGATTCTATGAACAGAATGACACCATTCACCTATCCCATAGTTTGAGAATCTGAGGCCTTCAGAAACAATGCAGAGATTCACATGTTGGACTGGGAAAAAGTGCTGTCAGGCAGGATGGGTACCACCTCCCTGAGGCTCAATTCCTTCACGCTCCAGTGCCTGCAGGGTCCCAGATGATACATGCTCATGCTGGAGGGCCTTGTGGATTGCCACCAGAGTAGGAAGACTTTTCAAATTCCAGAATTTCATTCCAAATGTATCACAAAGTCTCTGACAAAGCACCTTGGCTCAGCGCAGCAGTGTGTGAAGGAAAAGAAGAGGGAGATGTTCAAAGGTATATTGGGAAGGAGGAGAGGCTCTGGATGCTTTTCCTCAGCCAGTTGATGGCCATTTTTCCTGATGATTAATGGGTAGCCTAATTCTTTTAAAAACCATGATATAGTTTGTAGCCTAACCTGGAATTTTAGAGTAAGAAAACCTGGGCAACCCTTGGGGAATCTCACAGAAGCACTAGCAGTCCAGCAAGAATGCATTGTGCTGTAAAAGTATGTAGGAGAAAGTTGGAACTGCACCTGCTTCTGCTGCTCAAGCTTTTGCTCACCTTCATGCCCAAATATTGGCTTTCGATTCAGACTGTCCTTGTGCAGTTACAGCCAGATGATACAAAACCCTCCCATACTAGCTCAGTCCTGTGCTTTGTCTTGATTTTCATTTTCAGATGAATTGTTTTTGCTGTGCCCTTGCATAATCAGGAGATTATGTGGACACACAAAAGGAAAGGGAAAGAGAGGGTGCTTTGCCAGGGAAGGGACAGTAGGCTGGAACAAGCACTTTGGTAACATAGCTAGGTTTGTCCCCTTCTTTTGTGTGCATTTGAAGTCGATCGTTAATTTGATATTTCTCAAAAAAAAAAAAAAAAAGAGAGAGAGAGAGAGAAAATCCTGAGCCTCATTATTTTACTTCTTTTATTTCACAACAACACTGCCTATTTTCTCTATCTGAATTGAAGCAGCAGTAGGGGATGGGGGACCTGATTCTCCTTTTACCAAGTTTCTGTCAGGAGTAAGTGCCCCAGGATGATTTGTGTTTGCACTGGGAAATCTCAGAGAAGCATGAGATGTGCTTTAAGTGCACAAAATCACTGGTCTTGTTTCCTGACTTGCTTGTATTACAGTTGTCAAAATACCAGGTGGTTTGGTTTAGTTTTGCAATCAAGCGCTTATGTTAAGACTTGTGTGTTTTGATGGTGTGCTTTGGAAAATTCATTTGTGTACCCTCCGTGATTTGTTCTGAACAGAAACAACATTTAGCATCTTAAAATAATTGTATTGGAAGGACTGGAAGTCCCTGAGCGTGGGCAGACCTAGTTCAGTCCCTCTCAATCATCCAAACAAATTCAGAAGTAACAGTGGCAGCATGCTAAGTAATTCCTGCTTTCTGCTGGAAATCTCACATAGGCCAGCGTGACGGGCTGTAGGAGGAATACTAAATAAACTGTTAATCCTAAAGGCTTGGCAAGGGCTCTCTGAGCATACCTGCCTCACTGTGGTCTTGCAGCTTATTGCAGGCATCAGCAGAACCAATGAAAGACAAACTGGGTCAACTGGGAGAAAAGCAATTGCAAAAAAAATCAGTGTAAGCCAGGTCATTTCCACTGCAAGATTTAAGAGGCAAGCATATGAAAGAGAGAATGAAATACACACATAAAGACAGCAGAAATGCTGTAAGGATATCGGCTTTGCTAGCATGTTGTCAAAGTTCATGTATTTTCACAGCAACATTTGTCCAAAGATCAACAGGACTCCACAGACATTGAAGAATCTGATGTACCCATCTCAAAAGTGAAAGGAGAGACAGCTTCAGCTGCTGCTGTGTTAAACCAGTGCTGGTTATTGACAGCTTGCCTAAGTGAAAGCAGACACTGCAAATGCATACTTTTTTTGGTGCAGGGTGTGTACTGCAGAATGCCAAAAGCAATCTGTTGTGGGATTCTCTGCGTAGACACAGATTACCTCATACAGGAAACCGAAGAGTTACAGTTAAGTGCACAATACCCCAATTACTAGCAAACTGTGACAAAGTGTGTCATTTTTCCTGCCTCTGCTGTCTGAGAGAGGACTGTTTCTTGGTAGGACTTCCCCTGGAAGTCCTTGCTCTGGTGTTGTCATCTGTGCTGCATGGTTTTAGAACTGTCTTCACTGGCTCCTGCTTCCCTTGCACCACTTACGTGTGGGAAACCCCTCTGGAGTATTACTTGATGAGAGAGGCTGCTCTCTATCTCTTCAGAAATGACACCTGTGGCAACAGGACTTTGTATGAGGTTTTCTATGGGGCTGTAGAGTTTAGAATTTGGTTTTGTTTTCCATCTATTTGTGAATTTTACCTGGCTCAGTGTTGCAGTAGTCTTTAAAGACTTAAAGTGTTTACTTGGCCAACGCCAGCCTGAGGTTAGATTTCCAGGCATGAGGGATGCCTGGATGTGTCTTTTGACATTCACCTGAACAAGCCTCTGTTTTCTTCGGCTCTTCACAACAATCTAAATGCAATCAGTGCAGTGAGTACAAACTTACCAGTGGCATTTAGTACTCTGAATTGGTGTGCAGTGTGGGAATGATTGTATAATTGTCTGTAGCCACATCTTTTGAGTCTGCTGACGAAGCTACCTTACATTTCCACCTCTGAATGAGAATTCTTGATGAGAGCACCTAATATTACCTGGACACATACCTGATTTTTGTCAAACACAAGCAAAATATGCCTCTCGTTTCTAGTACATTTCTTCTAGGAAGGAATTATTTTTCTCAAACCATTACACTTCACTGCTCTTCATGACTGTATTTAGATAATCTTACATTGGAAAATGAATGGCTTTTACTGGTGTACAGTGTGTAATTTCTGCTTTTCTGCTCTATTGGCCTGGGTGCTGTTTCTCAGCATACAGTACATACAGTATGTATTCCAGATCCTCGAGGCGCTTATGCTTGGCGGCCTTCCTGCTCTGAAATGCATGCTGCCACATCCTCAGTGCTGCAGACCACCAACAGACAGGATCTGGCAATCCAAAATGCAGTCGTTTAAGAAATTACTAGCCCTCAGATCCAACCCACCTTTCTGCCAGCACAGACAGACCAGCTAATAGGAGCTCTGTACCTCAGGCAGCCTGTTTCACAGGCCATATATTCACGGAGGCAGCAAGCAGGGGGCTGCGAAGCAGACAGCTGGTATTGGTGTCATCTTCAGTCCTAAATCTGTCAGATTGCTCCTGACTGAGTCCTTGGTTATTCATGCTAAATAGCTGAAGCTAACATGATATGCTGCCGTGTTTGATTTGCACTGTCAAGAAACCACAACGCTTGCTGGTGAGGTCTCAGAGGGACTCCAGGTTTCAGAGAAAGCTTCATATATTGGCATTGCAGCAGCAGTAGGAATTCTGTCATTGCCAGCGAGGTTTAACTAATTAGTTGCAACAAAGGATTTCTCTCATCAGTTTTCTCACTGCACACATTTTAAGGGCTCTATTTGCACACCTGTGAAGGATATAGACTTTCAACTTGTTTTAGTACTAACTCATATGACAAACCTCTCTGTGTAAAAGAATATCCGTATGTAAGAGAAGATGTATGAATATGAGAATGACTGTCTCTATCTACAGAAATATCCCATTTGATGATGTTTGATAGAAAATTTCAAGGGGTGGAGAATCCAAACATTCCTTTGGTTCATGGTTCCAATAATTACTTACACTTCCTGCCATTGTCATGGACCGTTTTTCTCATTTCAATAAATCTGGCTTTACGTTTCAACTTTTGGCTTATATTATCTCTGTCTTTGACACTACTTGACATCTGTATATATATCTGTATATTTTCCTTATTCAAGATTAATGCGGCAGAAATTCTACTCGCCTCTTAATTTAACCTCTAACAAGATCGCAGAATTAAACTGTGAGTTCCCTTCCCCTCTTTGATGCATTATCCTCTCAGTATCTTTTATTTCTGTCCTTCTGCAATACAGAAAACTGAGAAATATGAACCATCAAAACATAGCAAGTACAAAGAGCAGGGTATTCTAGATACTGCATATTCTAAAGCTGTCTTGTCTGTTCCCCAGTTAAATGTGGATTGGCATGGAGCAATGTTACAACCTTGCCAACAGTGCTGCTACAATCTTGTGTGCTGCTGTCTCGAAGGTGTTCTGTGCAGCTCACAAAGCAGAGCTGTCACTCTTCTGGTCACTTCAAAGTTGGGAAGTTCTGCTGGAAACCTCAGAGCACATGGAGCTGGAGAAAATACTGCCCAGAGCCAGCTAGGAGTCTTAGCTAGTATGTGATCACTCTTCCCATGGAATGAGAGGAAATATATTACAAGAATTATAACTGAAACAAAATTAAAGACTTGGGATTTTAACTGTACTGTGTTATGCTTAATTAGAGCTCTCTTTGAATTAAGCTTTTGCTAAAAGATGTATTCTTAAGATGTCTATCAAATTTATCTGATTTTTATAAGGCATCCATGGAGAAATCTGTCTTAACAGGGAGTTTAGCTTTTGCTTTCCATAAAAGACAAAGTCTGCATGGATGACTGGTAGGCGTAGTCCAAAACTGAAACAGTATTCAGATAAATTCTCATTACCATCTTGCTTCTGAACTAACGGGTTTCTGATTCAAGCTCTCGCACTGTTTTCCTGCCCATTCAACTTGCTTTTCTGAATTTCTAAATTATTTTTAGATTATTCAAGAAGGCCATGTAGTCGTGTTGGACTAGTGAAATTTCCATGATGAAGTACATTTTTCATATGAATCATATGCCTTCATCTGCACAGCTGGAGTAACTCCAGACAAAAAGGTACAGTGGAAGAAGTGTCCTAGAAAATATGAAGCTGAAGTAGCACACTCTGGAAGGACACAGTTAAATGGATCCTTGCAGAAGTCCACAATACAACTAGAAGTCGCTTGCTTGACTTTCATTGGAAGGGAACAGAGGCAGGTAACTTCCAAACAGGAGATGAGAAGGTTATGTTCAAGCTATCTTATGGATGGTTTTAGTGGTTTTTTTGCTTGACACAGCTGCAGTTCCAGCACTCCCTGTAATAATTGCTCCTCACCTGTGGGTTACAAGCCATGTCAAAAGGAGTGGGAAACAGATGGGTCAGAAATTAGGTAATCAGTTCTTAAATGGAGCCATGAAAAAGTGTTGGTGATGGTATCAGTGATCTACTTTGTTATTTAGGGTTCAGCTGTAATTCGAAGCTCAGCATGTGTGTATGTATGCATCAGAACACGTACAGAAATTCACATCAGAAGCACGTTCCTTGTACACGTCTCATATGTTGGTGACACTGTAATTTGACTTACCTGAAGGGAAGGACAGGAACACTCTGCACCAGTTGACACTGGATTTTTCCTAGTGGGAATGACAAACCAAAGGAGATCATTCTATAAGCCATCTCTTCTCCCATTACAAGTCATTAAGATCACTTCTTCCAAGGATTCAAGGACTGTGCAACATTGAATGCCTCTGTTGAGCACCAACTTATCTGTGAATGCCGGAAATGAGGTTAAGTGTGTAACTAAAGCTTTTTTGAGATGTGGCTCTGAATATTTCCTTTAATCCCTTGTGGGATTAAAAGACCAACACTTGAAACCTCTGGTATATCCTGGAAAAGCATGTTGAACACTCTGAATCTTCCCATCCCAGTGGTTTCTAAAGATTTTATAAGAAAGGAATCACAAAGTCCCTTCAGTTCCTTCTGCTAAAAAAAAAAAAACCCTAAAATTCTACACTGGGTAGAGCACGGATGTGGATGGTCTCATTTTGACACGCTGTAATTAGAGATATCTTCCACTTCTTCTTCAGATGTTGCTTGTATTTGCTGTAGCACAAGTTTATCATGCTGCAGGAAGCTAAAGTGAGCTGTGTACTGTCTGTGAACAAAGTCACCGAAGGACCTCTATGTTTTTAGGTCACTCTGATGAAAAACAGCTCTGTGAGGAATAACTGAGTAAAAGCATAGTTCCTGCTTCATGTAGAATTGCTGTAACAGGATAGGAGGAAGTCAGGCTTAAAGCATGCAGTGCATCTTCTGAGGCTTGAAAGAAAGAAGGTGAATCTGTGATCGCTGAATGTTTAAGAAAGCTGACATGGTGGACATTACATTAATAATGTTTGTAAACATAGACGTGAGAGTTTGGTATTAAGTTCAGTAGGAGCGGGTGCACATTTTCTATTTTTATTCTCATATGGGCAGTAAATCATATAATTATAGACTCATAGAATCATAGCATCAGAGAATCACAGAATGCCTTGGGTTAGAAGGGACATGAAAGCCCACTCAGTCCCACTCCTGCTGTGAGCGGGGCTGCCACCCCCGAGCTCAGGCTGCCCAGGGCCCCCATCCAACCTGGCCTTGTGCGCTTCCAGGGATGGGGCACCCACAGCTTCTCTGGGCAGCCTGTGCCACTGCCTCACTGCCCTCTGAATGAAAAATTTCCTCCTAACGTCTAATCTAAATCTCTCCTCCTTTAGTTTGAAAAAATTCCCCTTGTCCTATCACCATGTAAAGAGTCAGTCTCCCTCCATAGAAGCATGATATTATCAAAGATGCAGACATAGAGTTTAATATGTGCAAGAATGTTCCTGAGAGATCCTGCAAAGCGACAACTATGGATCTTTTTAGGTTTAAAAAATGGACTGAAAGGGACTTTGGTATTTCCTGCTTGATGTTTACACCAAAATCAGATCTTCCCAATACCTTAATGCTGTAGAAACCTAATGAGTTTACTTGGTGTAGAAGGCAAGACACAAAAAACAGGCAAAGGAGCAGGAAGGCATTATGTAGCCAGAGTGTTTACTATTCATTGCTGTTTGTTTTTGCAAACAACTATTTAACTAGAGCGGCTCTTGCGAAAAAGAAATGCTTTGTGAATATACCAGTGGTGTCTTCAAGCACCACTTAAACTTGAAAAACATGCTCCAGAAAAAAACAAGGTTGATTCAAATGAATGCTGACATTTTAAGGCAAAAACCAAGTTGTATATATATATATACATAAAGTAAACAAGTAAGTCCCTTAGACTTACTAGTTCACATACCCTAAGAAAGTAACAAAAACAAGCTTCAGACTTGGTGTTAAAAAAATCCTATGCAGATGTGGAAAGACAACTGTTGAGCTTTCTCAAACAGCAAAGCCTTCCAAAAGAGTATGAGATGAGGGGCGTAGCACCACAGTAGCTGTGAGAAGGAATCCATTGCTGGACCCGATCCTCAGATTCCTCGCAGTGCAACGTGCTGTTTGCTCATGACCAAGAAGTCTGACAAGCATCTGTTTTTTCCAGGTCTGCACTGGAACAGATTGTCACTGCACTGCATGAACATCTGCTCTGCACGGAGGTGCAGTTGTGCACTCGGTTGGTGCCAGAGCCTCTTAAAGACATACCTCCCTGCAAAAGTGGGGAAGCTGGCAGGGAAAGTGCTGTTAGAAGCGTTTAGGTCACATTTTGGAAAAGGAAGGCTGACTTTAGTGGATTAATAGGAAATGTCTGAGGGTTATTTCATGCAGCGTGCTGGAAATGTGCCTTCCATCACAGCATCACAGGATGGTTTGGGGTGGAAGGAAGCTTTGGAGTAGATCTGGTCCATCTCCATCTCTGGGGAGACCTGATAGTAGCCCTTCAGTATCTAAGTGGGGCTATAAGAAAGAAGGGAACAGACTCTTTAGCAGAGCCTGTTGTGATAGGACAAGGGGAAAATGGTTTCAAACTAAACGAAAGGAGATTTAGATTGGATTAAGGAAGTTTTTTACAATAAGGGTGATGAGGCACTGGAACTGATTGCCCGGAGAGGTGGTGGATGCCCCATCCTTGGATACATTCAAGGTCAGGCTGGGTGGGGCTCTGAGTACCCTGATGTAGCTGTGGTGTCCCTGTTCATAGCAGGGGAGTTGGACTAGGTGGCCTTTAAGGGTCCCTTCCAACTCAAATGATTCTATGGTTCTATGATCTCCTCACACAGTGTAAGAATGGCTTTGGACTTGGAGGAGGAGGAGGGAAACCTTAAACCTGAGGGTTGTACCAGCCACAGCTCTTCTCCATACCTTTCCTAATCGTCACACGGGAGTGACTGGTTGGCTAGAGTGTGTCTGTACAGCAAAGCCTGCTAGTGACTACCACAAAGGTCTCCTACTGTAACTTGTTCTGCTCATTCTCCAACAGCTTCAGATAGGTTATCTCATCCAAGCTGAGTTGTGCAACTGATACAATAGGAGGAAGAGATGCCATCCAAAGGGACCCAGACAAATACAAAAGGTGGGCCTGTGTAAACCTCATGAGGTTCAACAAAGCCCAGTGCAAAGTGTTACACTTGGGTCGGGGCAATCCCAGATATGTATACAGACTGGGTGAAAAACTCCTTCAGGGTAGTCTTGCAGAGAAGGACTTGGAGGTCCTGGTAGATGAAAAATACTTGTCATGAGCCAGCAATGTGTGCTTGCAGCCCTGAAGGCCAGCGGTACCCTTGGTTGCTTCAGAAGAGCCAGCACGGTGAGAGAGGTGATTGTCCCCATCTACTCTGCCCTTGTGAGGCCCCATCTGAAGTACTGCATCCAGGTCTGGGGCCCCCTGCACAAGAAAGATATTGAGCTTTTGGAGAGGGATCAGAGTAGGGCCACAATGATGATCAGAAGGCTGGAGCTCCTCTACTGAGGACAGGCTGACGTAGCTGGGCTTGTTCAGTCTGGAGAAGGCTCTGGGGAGACCTCATTATGGCCTTCAAATATTTAAAGGGAGATTATAAACAAGAGGGAAATCAACTTTACATGAGTAGATAGTGATAAGACAAGGAGGAATGATTTTAAGCTAGAGAAGGGGAGATTTAGATATCAGGAGGAAATTCTTTACTCAGTGGTGGTAAGGCCCTGGCACAGGCTGCCCAGAGAAGCTGTGAGAGGCGCTCAAGGCCAGGTTGGATGGGGCCCTGGGCAGCCTGAGCTGTGGGGTGGCAGCCCTGCCCACAGCAGGGGGTGGGACTGGGTGGGCTTTGAGGTCCCAAGCCATTCTATGATTCTATGATTCTATAATTCTATGATCTTGGCCTGCTCTGGGGAAGGCAGAAAATTAAGTCCAAATATAATTAAGGCTCAATGATAAATTAGAGTACTAATGAGTGATGCTGTATGGCATATGTTACATATTTTACATCTAGTGAATGATAATGCTATTTTACATTATGTGCCAAAATTTTGGGGAAAAAGAAATGATCATGTTACTCATTACAACATAATATAGCCCAATAACAGAACAGATCATAAGGCAACTAACAGTAACTCTCGTTAACGTTTAGATAATGTCCTGGGGGAAAAAAGTTTATACCCTCTTTTAATTGAAAATATCTGTACAAAGCACACTGGAGCCTGAAACAGTGGATCATTATTGATTGCCACAGGAGGACTGAAGCACATAATTGCTTTCTTTAATTTAATTTGGGGGGGGGGGGGGGAAAGCTGCCTGATGGGACAGGCAGAGCCCAGCCCTTCTGCGGTGAGACAGAGGCACACGGTCTGTGTGAGGGATGTGACCATCCTCAGGTCCGGATGAGGGACGGAACCGTCCCCACAGCAGCAGCACCGAGACCGCGACCCCCCGCACAGTGCCCACACGGCCGCTTTTCCGCTCCCCTGGCCGCCTGAAGCCCCCCTCCCCGGGCTCCGTGGAACGATGTGCGGGGGCTTCCCCTCGCCCCGCGCACGGCCTGGGCGCGGCGGGACGGGCCCCGCGGGGAGCCCCGGGCCGCGGGACGGGGCGGAGCGGGCCGCAGGGGGCGGGGGGCCGGGCCGGGCCGGTGGCTCTTCCCCGCAGCGCCGGGACGGCGGCACTGAGGCTGCGGTCGCGCCATGGCTCCCGGCTCCGAGCAGCTCTTCGACTCCCTGGGTCACTTCGGCAGGTAGTGGGGCGGCTGCGGCCCGTCCGGACACACGCACACACGGAGAGTGACAGCGCACAGTGCCGTGCATCGCACGTACACGCAGCATTCGCGTATAGCACGGGCTTCTCAGGGGCACTGCTCACACTGCCCACACCGCTCGCACCGCACCTCTAGGGTGTGAGCTCAGCACGCGGTGACACGAGTGTGTTCGGCGGCTTTGCTGATATTGGGCGTACTGTGTGCGATACATGGGTATGAGTGTGTGCATGTGCATCGATGGCCAAGGGCTTCCTATGGTCAATGGTGTGATGCACGTGACAGCGGTGTGGGGTGTGACTGAGTGTGTGCGTACTGCCCTGGGTTGGTAAGACGGGGTGCCTGGTTGTGAGTGGGATGTGTATGGCTGCTGGCTGGTGTGCAGTGTGTGGGGGTGAGCGTCTGGTTGCACGTGGAATGGAGCAGAGGTGGTGGGTGAGGAAGTGGAACTTTAGGATTTGTAAGATGAAAAGGTGCACGTCCTCTTGGCGTGTTCTGTTGTGAGCTCTGTTGGTGCGCTAATCCGCATGGAGTTTGCAGTGCATACTGCTCAGAGTAGGTGTCCAGGGCAGACCCTTGTGTCACAGTTTGGGTACAAGTTTATGGGTTGGATCACAGCATTGTGCTTTCTAGCACAGTCACTGGAGGGCTAACCTAAAGCGCTGTGTGGGCCTTCCCCCACTGGGACATTCTGAGCAAATCCCTGGAGATCCTTTTAATGGTAGAAGTGCACACTTGCACTGTGCAGCGGGATGGACTCTTAATCATAGAATCTTAGAGTGGCTTACGTTGGAAGTGATCTTAAAGATCCTATGATCTTAGAATGGTTTGGGTTGGAAGGGACCTTAGAGGTCATCTTTTCCAACCCCCCTGGCAAGGACCCCTCCCACTAGACCAGGTTGCTCTAGGCCCCATCCAGCCTGGCCTTGAGTGCCCCCAGGGAGGAGGCACCATGGGGGGATTCCAACCCCCAGTGTCCTGGGCAAGCAGTACTGGTATCGAGAACTGCTGCAGTTGTTGAGCATGGAAAGGCTTTTTCTTTGCTTAACTGGGATGTTCGCTTAAAATGAAATCTGCCAAGTTGTGACTTACACACATATCCATCTGGACAGTTTCTCATTCATTATCAGTTCTGGGCCAGCAACAAAAATATTTTGTTCTGTGTGTACTAGGAGGGAATTCCTAGCAAACATTATTTTGTTGTTGCTGTCACTCTTCTGCCTTACGCTGTTTGTGAAAAATGAGCATTTGACACTGAGTACTGAAATGAATGAAGCAGTTTTCCCAGTAGAGAACATTTATCAGTACTTCAGTGATAGTTTTCAAATATTTTTTGCAATTATAGGGAGAATAATTGTACAGCGATAACCTCACATCTGGGGGCCAGATTATACGAGGTACTGTTCATAGGAGTTGTCTTGGGTTTAGAGCCTTTTGGTTAGCTGCAGACTGCTGGAATGTACATGGTAAATGAACATACTACCTATAAAAAGTTGTCTGCTCCATATATGCTTGTTATTCTGAAGTAAGTTCTGATTTGTTTGTGCATCACTGTGATACTGACAGATAATATTTTCTTCGGTTCATGCAATTCTTACAATGCCGTATAAACCATGCACCGTGCATGGATTTATTAGGTCTGCCACAGCCAGACTTAGTGGTGCAAGCATGACTGTTACTACTTGGGGACTGTTCTGATTATCTTACGCTCTGACAGATGCAGTAAAGAATGGCCAGCTGTTTGTATGTGTGTAAATATATTTATGGAGAGAGTATACACACATTATATATACGCTATTTATAACACACTGTAAAATATATTATGTATATAATGATTCACATAGAATGTATGAAACTTTCACTTTAAGATAGCGTTGCAGAACTGACATTCACATGCGTGCTGCCAATATTTTGTTTTCCATTGGACTCTCCTTCGAAAGTCTCACTGATGCTGTAGTTCTTAGTGGAGTCTTGAGACATGCATGAGCAGCCATAAAAATGTATCAGCTGTTCTTTCCTGTGCACCTGAAGGCAGACTTTGTGCCTTCATGGTGGGTTGACCTTGGCTGGCTGCCGAGTGCCCACCAGCCTGCTCTCTTGCTCTCTCTGCACAGCAAGGCACTGGGAGAAGATCAGATGGAAAGCTGCTGGGCCGAGATAAAGGCAGGGAGATCACTCACTGATGACTGCACAGGCAAAACAGACTCTGCTTGGGGAAGATTAATTTGTTGCAATTGAAAACAGAGTGGCATAGTGAGAAACAAAGCCAAAAACACCTTCCTCCAACCCACTCCCTTCTTCTCAGGCTCAGCTTCACGTCCAAATCTTCTACCTCCTCCTCACTGACAGACACAGAGGAACAGGGAATGGGGGCAGTGGCCGATCTGTAACGCTTTGTCTCTGCTGCTCCTTTATGGTCGCTCTCTGTCCCTGCTCCACTGTGGGCTCCTCCATGGCTGGACATGGAGATCTACTCTGCACGGTGCCCAAGGGCTGCAAGAGTACAGCCTGCTCCTCCGCACCTGGAACACCTCCTGCCCTCCTTCTGCACTTACCTTGGTACCTGCAGGGCTGCTTCTTTCATATATCTCACTCCTCTTTCCCAGCTGCTGTTGCGCAGCAGTTTTTCCCTTTCTTTAACCTGCTCTCCGAGAGCTGCACCCAGCATCACTCATGGCTCAGCTCTGGTAGCAGCAGGTTCCTTTTGGAGCAGCTGGAGCTGGCTCTGATCTGATGAGGCGCAGTTCTGGACTTTGCTCAGAGAGGCAACCCCTGTCTTTGAATTTGGGCACGTGTAGCATTTGTGGCCCATCAATTCAAGAAGGTTGTTTTAAACATCGTTTTCAAGTCTGTTTCTGGTATATAAGATCACTGCTCACCATTGTAAAGGTGAATGAAAAAAAAATCCACAAGTCTTGTATGCCTCAGAAGGCCTTATTTCTAATGAGCTGCCATGCCTTAAAGCTCCCAATTTACCTACATTGAACTGCATCCTTCTTTCATGCAGCACTTCCTGACGGACTGTCCCTATGGACTCTCCCTCTCTGCCCAACTACTCTGAGTGCAGTAACCCAAGTGCAGGGAAAGGGGAAAGGTAAGTGACAGGCCTAAGGCTGGTGACTCAACTTGCTGTGCCCTGGTAGGTCTTTCAAGAAGCTTGGTGATTTTAGTCTACCTGCAGGACACAGACCTGACTTACCTGGTTGAGTGTGACCAGCAGTCTGTGTGTTTTGTAGCTCTGATCTACACCATCACAAAGTGCTGAATGGAGACAAGTGTAATAAGAAACAGAGGCCCTGGAGAGTGTCCAGAGAAGGGCAATGAAGCTGGTGAGGGGTCTGGAGCACAAGTCTTATGAGGAGCGGCCGAGGGAGCTGGGGTTGTTCAGTCTGGAGGAGTCTCAGGGGAGACATTATCACTGTCTACAACTCTCTGAAAGGAGGTTTTGGTGAGGTGGGGGTCAGCCTCTTTTCCCAGGTAACAACAATAGGATGAGTTGCGCCAGGGGAGGTTCAGGCTGGATATTAGGGAAAATTTCTTCTCTGAAGGAGTGGTGAGGTATCAGAACAGGCTGCCTGGGGAGGTGGTTGAGTCACCATTCCTGGAGGTGTTCAAGAAATGTTTAGATGTTGTACTAAGGGACATGATTTAGTGGGGAAATATTGGTGGTAGGTGGATGTTTGGACTAGATGGTCTTGGAGGTCTTTTCCAGTCATGGTGATTCTGTGATTCTGTGTCCTGATTAAAACTGAGTGCCTGTGCCTGTTAGTGTGGATGAAAGTGAGGTGTTGATTTCCCAGCTGGCACATCCAGGAGCTATGAGGTGCAGTCTGCATGGTGCATAGAGCTTTCTCCATGATTTTTTGTCCCTGGAGGTGTTCAAGAAGCATTTAGATACGGTGTTGAGAGACATGGTTTAGTGAGGTTATTGGTGGTAGGTGGGTGGTTGGACTGGATGATCTTGTAGGTCTTTTCTAACCTAGCTAATTCTATGATTCTATGATTCTATTTACAGTTTTCAGATCTTGGCTTATACTTTAGCTAAATGTGGGTGGTGGAAATTGTCAGGGAGACAGGACAGTTGGGTGTCGCTGATACTATTTCCAGGTTTTATAATGAAATATTTCTAGATTCTTGTAAAAGATTTTCTGTTCTTTTAAACTGTCCCGTGGGTTTGGTTTGCTTTTGCTTTTGTTCTTTTTTTTTTTTTTCCAAATAAACATAGCCAGATTTTCAAATGTTAGTTTTGTAAGTGAAGTATTGTACTAACTGTTGGACTGTTTAACAAATTGGCAATGACTGTTTTTTATCTTTATTGAAATGTTTGTGTATTTATTCAGCTTTTTTAACATCTTCATGTTGCTTTACACGAGCTTGTTGCCTTATGAATGGGGCTGCTACAGTGGGGACTTCAGAAACAGCCCTGACCAGGATTAGCAGTGGCCTATGGGAAGAGGAGAGAGGCAGGACGGGGTGACCACTGGGACACGATACTCACCTGTTGCACCCAGACTTGGGCTCTAGGAGAGATTACCACATTTTTCAACAGTTTCAGTGCTTTCTGTTAACTGCCCCAACACTTTCCTAGGGGCCACAAATAGATCAGACACTATACTCAGCTTGTAAAAGACGGACCTTGCTTTAGGAGAGGTTCTTCCAGTGGATGTTTGCAATGCAGTCCCTGCCGCTCAGTGCCATAAAAGCAGTATTTGAACACTCAGTGCTAGGATCATTTCTCTTCTCTCAACATTCTAGGGCTCTTGGTTCATTTCTAAGGCCTGCACCAAACCATCCATCTTCTTTTCACTTCTCCGAACTTTTCCAGGCTCCTATTTTCATGCTGATGCCTTTATTACCTCTCTTGTTTCATAGCTTCCAGCTCTTCTTGAGATCTGATTACATCTTCTGCAAACCATGGTGCATACATGATACTACCAGGAATTTTCCAGGAATTTTTGGATATGTATCAAATAACAAAGAGTCTCAAGTATCTCAAAGAACACGTTCACCCATTTCTTTTCATTAAAAAGATAATAAGAATACTTTCAAGCAGTGTTTTTTCAAACTCATATTTTACAGATGGCTTGAGTAATTCTTCCCCAACAGGAATAGATTTTTCAAGCAAGTGTACTTGCAGGACATGAAAAAGGGTTTTTTTCTTTTCCACGCTAGTATGAAAAAGCAGGTAATGATGTTCAGCATTTGCACTTATGATTAGCTTTTACTTTAAAAACAGAAGCATTACAAGCATTTTCTGAAATATTAATATATTTAGTGGTTAGTACATCCTACACAAAATTAATATGTAAACAAAATAAAATGAATTCCTGTTTAAAATTTGACATTTCCCAAAGATGAGCAAAATGCTGTGGTTTAGAGATTGCTTCTAGAAAACCTTTGTTTTTCTCCTGTATGCTAGCTACTTTATACAATGGACAAGTTCATAGCAATGTATCTGTCGTTCACTTTTGGAAATGTGTCAGTGGACAGCTGTTTGCATTTACTGGAATGTGCCAGAGAGAAGAATCTCAAATCTAAGTCCTCCTTTGGCTCCTAGTCAGGGGTGATGTCTGGCAGAAATGCTTGATATATTCTTCAGCTTTATAACTCTACTATGTTATAACATCTGAATCAGCCTATGCTCATGTCAGGTGCCCACAGGCTAAAATAAGAGGAATTAGCTGTGTTTCAGGAATAACTGCTTTTTTTTTTTTTTTTTTTTTTTTTTTACGAGTGCCCTGATATTTTGTAAAGAGCATTTGATCCCACTGGTGGAATAGCATCATAATAGCCTCAGAGAAGTGAGACAAGCCATGTGTTTTCACAGAGCAGACTCCAGCAGCTTCAACAAAGCTCTTATTATATATGCCTGACTAGGCAAAAGTAGAAATATTTTCAGGGCTCAGAACCAAACATGGATACTGGCAAGTGCTCCTGGATACTGGGGACGAGGCACTAGCAGTACTGTCTGCAAGAGATACTCACTACAGTTGCTGGGATTCAGGTCATGCTGCAGGCAGTCTAGCACAGGATCTGCACAAACAAAATTGTACTGCATCAGAATGTGCTGGCAACTTCACTCTGCCTCCTTCTGGAGGGAATAAGTAGATTGTAACAGTAGATCACAAAGTGTGTTCCCTGTAATTTGGTGCCTGGTATATCACTCCTGTGAAAGCTCTGTCAATAATTTTCTAATGATGGTCATGATTTTCTACAGTACAAAAGTTCCCCCAAGTTGGAAAGAAATGTTTTATAAAATGGGCTTGCTAATGAAAATCTTGACCAGTATATTGCAGGAAGTGAAATGATTCAAGTACAATATACTATTAGATTTAAAGAATTCTTTAAAGGTCCCAGAAACCTTCAGCACATGCTATAAAAATTTCTCTGCTAACATGTTGCTGTATGCAACAAGAGTGGAACTGAAGTATGTACGCAGCTGACATTTTATTTCAGGTAGCTTGAGGTATTAAGCTGTAGCATCTGAGCAAGAACATGGTATTATCAACTTATCAGAAATACAGAAAAATTAACAATACATAGAAAATTTAAACTGAGGTCTCCATTACAAAGGGCAAGACTAGAAACAGCATGGTGACAAACTGTACAGGACAGTGACTTAAAAGTGCTAATAATGGTTGATCTGACAGATAGTGCATATATCTTGGGGAGAAATCCCATCTCTCTGAAAATACTGGAACTACCTAGAAAGTTAATATATGGGTTAGTATCATGCACTGATAGTCAAACTGTAATGCTCAGCTCACTCAGACCAGATGTTCTCTGAAGATCATGTGCAATGAAAAGGTGGTTTGTGGAATCTAGATGCACCATCAGTTGGATCAGAGACTGAGCTCTTTCCTCAATAAAATGTTTTCACGAAGAGGAGAAGCTGGGATTCCTCTTCCCATTATCTGGAGGCATTACTATAATCTAGCAGCATCAGAAGTGCCACCTCAGCAGTGATGCTGAGATGGGAATAAAGGCCACAGCCTGGAGAGTAGATGGAAAGGGCCAATAAGGCAGCAAGAAGAAGAATACAAATGATGGAAAGATGATTCAGAAAACTGGTCTATAAAAAAACTAACTGGTCTATATTGCTCTGTAAAAAGTAGCCAGCACCACACTTGGATGGAGCACAGTACCATCTCAGTGTGTTGTGTCTTTGGTGGCCTGGTCTTTTCCACCGATGTAGCAACCTCTTCTCCTGTCTAAGCTGTGAAAAAGATTTGGAAGGCTCTAGTTACCCATTTGATCCGTCTGTGTAAGTCTCTGCTAGCTCTGTGGGGAAGTTGCCTGTCCAAATCAAGGCTCATCAGAGCAAATAAAGAAATAAAGATGAGCTCACTAACATTACAGGCTTATAGTATAAACTTCAGGCACCTTCCTTAGTCACCTTGTCAGAGAGGAGAACGAGACTCTTTAAAGGCACAATTCATCTGCCTTATTTTCAATGAGTGCTGCAGGACAGGATGAAGGAGGCACCTATATTTGTCTGTGCTTCTGCATTGAGTGAAAAGGGAATCTAGAGAAATCTGAATGTATATGGATGCATACTGTATACAATATATTGCATTGAAATGTACAGTATACATCCAGAATCTTTACTTTCAACTTATTTAACTAGTTAAGGCTTAGCTAGGAGGTTGAGATACATGAGATACTTCCAGCAGCATACCTTCTGTGTCACAGCACTTACCAGCATCTTTCTCTCAAGACAACACAAAGCAGGTACCCCAGTGTTTGCACTGCTCTGCTTTATGTCAGACATAAGAAAAATTGTCAAGTATGCAGCAACACTACTGTTACAATGCTTGATACCTTGGTGGCTTTCTATCAGCAGTACTTGCTGTCAGTTCCTTGAATACAGGTAATACGAGGAAAGATGGATTTTGGCCAGCTGTTGAAATGAGACCATTAAGATCAGAGAGAAGGAATCAAGGCTGTTCTGGAAACACAGAAATCCCAAAAGTATGGATAGTAAGTGAACAAACCACCAACTGACATTCTGGGACAGAAAACAGGAAGATTATGTAGTCATTTAGCGCTTACAAAGTAGGCAAAAGCACGTGGGTTTTTTAGCCTTTAAATTGCAGGCATAGATCTTTGTGTTCTTGGTGAAAAATTAGAAAGTGGTACTTTTCATCTACTCTTCAGATAGCCTTTGCCCTATAGATAAATATTACTATATCTGTAACATAATTCTTCATTTGAATGTCTGTCAAGTACTAGAGAGAATGTCAAATATGAAAGGTGAAAAATAAGCAATAGATCAGCAATATTCAAAAGCATATTCTGACATAAAGCTACTGAATTTACAGTGAAATCATACTGATGAGACCACATTTCACTTAAATAACTCCTATTTGTGTCTCAGACTCCAAAACAAATCGCTGTTTGGATATTTTCTGGTGTTTGGATCTTTGGATCTGGTTTATATCAGGAGAGCTGGGAAATGGCAACAAACTTCTTTCAACTCCACCCTTCTAAGACAAAATTATTTTTTGGTCCAGGGTTAGAGCACTTGGAACCTCCTGTCACTGACACTTGTTTTTTAGGCTTCTTGGAAGGCTGCAGTCCTTAGTAGTTCAAGGTAGCTGATCTTTGTTCTGTCTCTTATCCATTGAGAATGGGTGCAGACAGTACAAAAACAGATCTAAGAAGAAGAGTCCTGGCAGGTCTGAGCAGAATCCAGTTTCTTTGTTGGATTCTTGTGGAGAACGGAACACTCCGTATTTCTTGTAAATACTTATGTAATGTTAGAAAACAGCAATATTCCAGTTCATTCCCTTATACCATAAGAGAAAGACTCAAGGAAAGCACATGACATTGCTGTGGAAGAATAACAAGGTAAAAGAACATTACAGAACATGTTAATAAGATGTTAAAATGCATTCTTGACCTTGGAAACAGTGAAATATGTGATTTGTATTTCTTTGTTTTTAATTTAAATTACTTTAAATGTTAACTGTAGTGAAATAATTTTCCTTGAATGATAAGAAATTGAAAGTTGTCTGCTTTTCACTAGGAAATCAAGAACAATATGAAATAACTCTTGTTTTTTTGGTGATGAAAGAGATAAATAACCAGGTTGTAAAAAGGCTCTTTTTCTAATTAAAATGAAAGGCACTATTTTAAATACCCAAGATCAATTAAATCAATTCTCAACATTTTATTCTATTGTATGTACTAAACAATGCGTAAATTTTTTTGGTGGCCTTCTGTGATGGAGAGATGGCATCGGTGGAGAAAGGAAGGGCAACTGATGTCATCTATCTGGACTTGTGCAAGGTCTTTTACATGATCCCACACCACATCACTGTCTCTTACTTGGAGACATATGAATTTGAAAGGTAGACTATTTTATGGAAAAAGAATTGGTTGGTGGTTGCAGGCAGAGGCTTGTGGTCAACAGTTCTATCCGGTCATGAGTGGTTTCCCCCAGGGTTCAGTCTTGGGACTGGCACTCTTCATCTTTATCAGTGGCATAGACGGTGGGATTGAGTGCACCCTCAGCAAGTTTGTTGATGAAACTAAGCTGAGTGGTGCAATTGATAAAATGGAAGGGATGCCATCCAAAGGGACCTGGACAAGCTTGAGAAGTGGGCCCGCATGAACCTAATGAGATGAATAACGCCAAGTGCGAAGTGTCACACTTCAGTTGGGGCAATCCCAAGATACGGGAGAATAACTCATTGAGAGCAGCCATGCAGAGAATGACTTGAAGGTTCTGGTGGATGAAAAGCTTGACATGAGCCAGCAGTGTCCACTTGCAGCCCTGAAGGCCAGCAGTATCCTGGGCTGCATCAAAAGAAGTGTGTGGCCAGCAGGGAGAGGGAGGTGATTGTCCCCTTCTACTCTGCCTTCCTGAGGCTCTATCTGGAGTACTGCATCCAGAGTGGGGGCTCCCAGTGCAAGAAAGATGTGGAGCTTTTGGAGTGGGTCAAGAGGAGGGCTGCGAAGGTGATCAGAGAGCTGGAGCACCTCTCCTATGAAGAAAGGCTGAGGTAGCTGGGTGTATTTAACCTGGACAAGAGAACGCTCTGGGGATACCTCACTGCAGCCTTCCAGTACTTGAAGGGAGCTTATGAACAGGAGGGAGACTAACATTTTATACAATCTGTAGATTTTATACAATCTGATAGGACAAGGGGAAATGATTTTAAACTAAAGGAGGGGAGATTGAGATTAGGTATTAGGAGGAAATTCTTTACTCAGAGGTGGTTAGGTTCTGGCACAGGCTGCTCAGAGAAGCTGTGGATGCCCCATTCCTGGAGGGCGCTGCGCAGCCTGAGCTGGGGGGTGGCAGCCCTGCCCATGGCTGGGGCATTGGAACTAGAGGATCTTTAAGGTCTCTTCTAACCCAAGACATTCTATGTTTCTATGATTCTTCTTAGAGGAGAGAATACAAAAATATATTTATATTCTTTTCCTGTGAAGACACAGTTATATTAGCAGATCAATATCCAACAGTGAAACTGGAAGGGGTGTAAATAAACAAAAACTGGACAGAAGATAATGCCCAGGCTGCTAAGCAATGCAAAACTAACTGAAAAGCTCTGAAATAGGATTTAATCATTTAGAAAGGTCTTATGGGGCAGATTCACCATTGAAGGAGAAGGAACTGAGGACTTCTATCCAGAGTGGGCTATACATTTGCAGTGAAGAGGGGCAGTTTGGAGGAAAGGTGAGCTGTGAACCTGCAAAAGAAGCTCAGAGTCTTCTTGTGCTCGGCAATCTTCTTAAACATTGGTGTAGAGATAACTTGCTTTGTCTTGGAGGAAATAGCCAGCTGGGGACACTAAACTGGCTAAGGAGACTGAACATGAGTGGGACAGACCATCTGACCTTGAAAGAGCCAAGAGAAAAGTTAAATAAGAGACAATACATAAACTCACTGTGCATTGAATCTCCATGAATATGTGGAGAATTGCAACTTGTTTGACAGCAAAGAATCTCTGGCTGAAACAGAGTTGCTTTTCTGTGACGTGTATGTTGACCCTGTCTCAAATTTTAGAAGACACAGTATTATCTGACATTTAATTCCCTCAGTGTAACTTATTACATCTGAAATTATTCTTTTTATTTCTGAAATATTCCTAAAAAGATACTAAACAAATGTATCTGCTTTAGCTCTTCTGTTTTGCTCTTAATGAAGAATCATCATTGTACTGAAAGAATTAACACAAGAACAAGAGTTGTAAACGGAGCCAGGGAGAGTAAAATGGCCCATTATACAGGTGATACCACACTTTATGTTGAGCATCTTAATCATATTCCTGGCTGCATAAGTAATGCTATGAATAAAATAATTGCTTATGTTAAGGAAGGAAGAAATGGGAGCAGTTTAAAATTGATTTGATTCATAGATCTAATATTCTGTATTACATTTTGACTGAAAACTTACAAGGTACTAGGATGTGCAAGAATGGTTATAAACATTTGCCAGGAAAGTGACATCCAGTGTACTTGAATTGATTAGTGTTACTTGTTTTAGTTTTTCAGAGGAGATCTTTCAAAAACTAATGAAGAATGAGAAGTTTTATAAACATTTTCCTAGCAGGGAATAATTAGATTTCTGATCTAGAAGTTTATAGCCTTTATTGCTTAACAATATCTGGCATGGCCAAAAAAAAAAAAAAAAGAATTCAAACTGAAAATGAGCTGTTTACATCTAAATTTCCTTAGGCATTGTTATGAATAGGGATTGGAAAAAACAGTTCCTTTTAATTACTACAACAGCAAGGCTTAATTATTTTGTAAAATAGAAAACATGTTGGCCTGGCCTTTGAGTGTTTTATATTTCAGCCATTGTGGGTTCGTGAGAGCTGCAGGAGCAGGTCTGGATGTAGGCAGTGAAACATGGAACCCCTGCCCAGGAAACGTACTGGGGTTGTGCCTTACACCTACATTGTCATGTCTTAGTATTAGAAAGGGTGGTCAGGAATTGGTTGGTCTTCATGATGTGTGAGGTTACAGGGATGTTCAGCAATTCGATCCAGTTGTAACTATACTCTACAGAGAGGAGGCAAACAGGCCATTATAAAGGTATTAAAAGTGTCTGAATAAAAAAGGGGATTGGAACAAAAAGCAGTCCCTAATACATTTTTGGGTATTGTGTAATTAATAATGGAATACATTCAGTTAGCCAAAATCAATTAATGCAGTACAAAACAACTGAAAGCAGCCTTGATTTTCCTTAAATTTCAGACTTAGAGGTATATAGAAAAAACATATAAAATCAAAATTGGGTGGAGAGTTCAAGAGAGGCAAAAAACTGTCAGAGTTAGTAATTACTGGAATCTTCTGATGATTGACATGTGCTTGCTGCAGTGGAAAATGAAAACAAATATTAGCAATATATTTGTAATATGGCAAAAAGAGAAATTTCGATTCCTCTCTTTGGTAAAGGTTAAAGATTTTTAGAAGAAAATATCTTTTTTCCAGCATTAAAAATTATTATTTTTTTAACCATACCTTTGCTTGTTTCTCAGGATATAAAAAATTGAATTAATTTAATTACACTGGAATTTACAGACAAAGCTTTTGTTGTTTGCTTTGATTTAAGGAAAGTTTTCTTCCTGTCCTTGTTCTCATGTTGAGTTATTTACACAGACACTCCAATACAAAGGACTTGCCATAGTTGCTGCAAAAGGTAAACATTTCCAAAAGATAATATAAAAATTAATGGTATTCTTCTTGCAGTACTGGAGATATATCTCATATACCACTTTTTTATGGTAGCTGACAACAGTGTCTTTTTAATGACTCTTCCAGATAATGTTAAAATGATGCATGTAAAGTACAGGAGAAAAGGTTGCTTGCTGGGATTCCTTTACTTTGACCATGTTTGCTCTTCTGATGCTCAGATTCAGATCCATAATGAAATGATAGTTGGGATAGAAGTATAATCCTTGGCACGATCGGTTTTAAAATATTGAAAGAATGATTTGGTGTCTGCTGTTCAATGAATGCATGTTGCTGCACATATTGTCACCAATGATGGTGTGCCCTCTTGATTTCTATAGGCTTTCTTATTCCCACAGCACCTGTACTGTTGGTACATTTACCTGCATCCAGCACAGTGTCTTCTCCCTCTGAATACGGATTCTGGAAATGACCACCTTGCTAATGTGTGCTGAGACTATTTGCATAGTTTAAACCGTCTAAACTCTTGACTCTGTCAGGCAAGTAAGGCCACGTCTGTTGTATATTTAAGACTGGTTCCAAATCTGCAACTCTGTACCACAGCAAAAATACCTCTCCTGTGTCTCACTGAGCTCCTATCAAAAAATAAATGTGTAAATGCAAGTAATCACAGCTTGTTGGTTTAGAGTGGAAAGAATAATGAATGGCTTTTCTCACATTAAAAAAAAAAGAGTGGAATACAGAACCGAAAATAGTCACTAAACACAAATTCTTTCAGAAGTGGTAAATATCTGGAAATTTCATTTCACTGAAGCCATGCTGTTGAGTGTATGCTGCACAACAGCAGCATGCTGTGTTTTCTGACTAAGCGGTTTGCTGACAAGGTGGTTGAAAAGGCAAACAGTAAAAATAGTTCTCGTAAAATCTGTGGAATAGTACAGGACTTTTGCTAATCATAGAAAAGCCTTGTGACTCTATCCTACACTGGAAGGATTTTTAAAGTTTTATACTAGCTTTTGAGGAGTACCTAATAGATTTGCCATCAGTTCCCCCTCTCCTCTCTTTGATGGATAGACAAGAAAACAAGTACTATCTGGAAAATATTTTGTTTTACATAAAATTATTGTCTAACAACACATTTTGTCCCAGGTGTGCACTGCAATAACTGGCAATAGTAAAAGTTCTCTGAGGTAGGGATTTGTCCTCTAACATACACGCGGCAATGTCTACTTCAGATATTGCCTCCCAGATGAACCACCTTGCAATTAGACTGCTACTGACTGCTTGCATGGATGCAATGTAGATTAGATCAAGCAACTGATCTGGCTTGTTTGCTTTTTAAAATCATCTATTTTGACTTTTTTTTTCCAAGTTAGATCATTTACCCAGATAAAATTCACAGCTGGTCCACATAAAAAGTACCACCACAACTGAGGGATCACTATGTCTCAGGGAATAAATAAACTGTGGGAAAGGAGAAGGGAAGAAATATCTTACAAGGACAGTGCCACAGGGTATGTTGTGTCATGAGACTACAGCCACAGTGACAGTAGTCTGGGATCTAGTTCATTATCCTTAAAGTGTTTCTTCAATTCGGGTACTGAAATTATGATACTGAAATTTGCTTTTCTTAGATCATAAAACCTATGCAGAAGGATAAGAAAATGTGAAAGTCTTTACTGTAAGCTGTAAACTGAAAAAAGAATAACTGGGGATAAATTTCACAAAAATATTTTAAGAGGGACTGGCACACTTTCATGCTGTGTCTTGCTCAAACTTTTATGAAGACAGTTTTATGCTCATTTGACTTCTGGCATTCATTAAGTGCCTCTGCGTTGGAGCAGTAACCTACAAAGTCTTCCTGACTTCTATATTTGACACTGCTGGCAAGAGTGACAAAATGTACTTGCCAAATAATTATCTGTTGTGGCAAGACACTGAAGAGATGGAAAAATACTGTGAAGAGACAGAGATTATCATAGTTTTTAGGACAGTCTTCATGATCACAGATCTTAAAAACTGCAAAAAAATAATTTTTTAAAATAAAACACATATAAGGTGTTATTGAAAATTACTGCTTGCAACAATATAATTTACCTAATCTGATATGTGTAAATGAAGGTAACTGGCATATAAAATATCCACTCCTGCAACTGCCTTGAGTTCAGTAGAAGAAAACAGATGATAGAATTTGCTGAGAGAAGCCTTGCCTTCTTTTGGTGAATGCTGATTGTATTTATTTCTACTGCAGTGCAATTTTCTTAACATTTCGGTGCATGAGCAGCAGTATCTCTTATGTCAGGGAAATTTAACTTTCAAAATGGAGTTTGGTGAGGTTGCTAAAAGGATTACATTACATGGTTGCCTGCAGTTGAGAGATTTAAGCTTAGTAATAGCGGAGTTTCTTATCTGTCCAGTGTTCTTAACTCAAGAATTAGGGAAAGAGTTAATCATTTACAGCAGATAGCAAAGACAGCATAGACTTTAACCAGGGTCAGCGAAGTGCAGGGGTTCTGCTGTCACCTCCTGCCCCAGCACAGCCTGCTGCAGGGAGTGCCCCAGGGCCCCCAGTCTGCGGGCTGTCCTCCCACAACGAGGAGATGCTGCCTGAGTGCACGCCAAGAAACAGACCCAGGATTTTAAGGCTGGGAAGAGCAGTGACATGGCCTGGGACACCCAGCTGTCCACAGGGAGGGGGCCCGGCTAGCAATGGAGCAGGGAGCATCTCTGTGTGCCTCCTTGCTCAGCACTGTCTGCTGTTCTAGCAAACCTGTGTCTGCCATGTGGCTGGACTCATGGATTTCTCTGCTTTTGTCAATCTGCAGCTGCTCTGGCAAGGGAAGTTCAGTGTGTCTATAGTACTTTTCCATCCCATATGTCATCCTCCTTACATACTTTTCATGCTTTTTATATGTTGTCACTGATGGCCTAATTAACTCCTTTTTGGTAACTATGCAAGTTGTCCAATTTCCTGACCTCTGTGCATTCAGGCTTTCTGGAAACAAAGCTCTTCGTACCCACAGGAGAAACTCAGCAGTTCACAGGGTTGAGCTTTTCAATCCGGCATTGGTGGGGATTCCGTCACGATGCTACTTTAATCAGCAGTGAATTTTGCCTTCACAGCAAAGGTGGGCTTTAACGTTTGGGGGTTGTATATATTTTCAGAGAGAACTCTAGCCAGCCCATTGTGGAATTTTACTGGGGGGAACAGTAGGGAACTTTTACAGACGGAAAAGCAGCCTGCGGAGGCAGGGCTGCGGGATGCCTTCAGACACTGGTGCTGCCAAACACTTCTGTAGCTTCTCATCCAGCCGTATTCTCTCCTATTCCCACTTCCTCTGCCTGCTCCTTGGCTTTTTTATTGAGCTCTGAGAGGTTAAAAACTGCAGTGCAGTCCGTCCTTCGGGATTCAGCAATAGCTTGACTATTGTATTGTAAAAACACACGTTTTCATACACTAGTTAGAAATGGCATAAATTATGTCTGTTACCACCTCTCTGGCATTCTATTTGACTTTTGGTGTTTGCTTAGCATAGGTGCTACAAATGAGGTAAGAAAAATAATTACATTGTAGAGCAGATTTCTTTCTCGGAGCTGAATAAGAATTTTGTAATGCTGAAAACTGAAGAACATTTTTACAAGAACCAGTTATATCTAGTTCTAAGTTAAGCCCTTGAAAGATGGGAGAAATATAGCATGACACAGATATTTCTGTAAAATAAATCCTTCATTGCTTTTTGTAGAGGTGGACACTGTTCAATAGGACACAAAGGAAAAATGAGGAAGGGGTAAGGGATTGTAATTTATATAGTTATACAAAGCAGCTAGAGGGGGAAATCTGATAATTCTCTATGAAGAAATGATAAAAGACAAGGAAGATTTATTCAAGGTTGCACAAGGATGTTTTATAAGCAGCTAATAGTCTCGCACTAAAGAAGGGGACATGGAGATTAGATGTAATGAGAAATTTTCCAGCAATGCTTTGACAGTGGAGCAGTCTGTCAAAATGGTTACTGAAGCACGATCATAAGAGATATTCAGGAAGAGATAAGGTGAAACTCTCAAGGGAGAAGTTAGTGCAGAGATTAGCTAGAACTGATCAGAATTACGGCCCTGGTTATGCTCTTGGGATTTAGGTTTTACAAAAATGATACAGTGCATTTGTTCCTGCCATCTTCTCAGCGTTTGTTCCTGCCATCTTCTCAGCCTATATCCTTACAGGTTGTTATCTTCCTTCAAACCTCTCCAGCAAGAAACAGCATAAATGTATTTTTCTTGCTCACTTTTACTGAGCAGAAGAGAGATGATGAACCTGATGTTTCTTATATGGGAGAGCTAATTAGGAAGCTCAAGATGAATGGATGGGAGTCTGAAATTACTTTGTTTTTCCTGTGTCTGGGAAATACCAACTGGGCTGTCTGACACTACAATTTCTTGGTGCATAATGACAGATATTGCAAACGCTGGGCATCCTGGTTTGAGGTATGCCACTCTTTATTAGCTAGTAAAAGATGTAGTTGCCCAGCTTCTAGGGCTTTAATTTGCTGATCTGCCACAGGTCATCTAGTCCTGATTTCATCCAATTTTGCATCCTGCAGTAGTAGCCCAAGTTTCTGAATTTGGTCTTGCTCTGATACTTTTAAAATCAGTTTTTCTCCTTTGTTGAGAACAGTTGCACTTAAAATAAGTAAGTTTAGCACTGAAGATAAACTAATAAATTTTGCTAACCGTATTTCTCTGCATTAACAGGGGGACAAAGGATAACTTTTGCTTTTTGGGTGGTCGAAGATAGTTCAAAAGCCTTTCAGAGCAGTTTCATTCTTGCTTTGGATTATGGCTAGCTACCTAGTTCTTCAGAAGCTGTTCTGACGGAGGATTGATAGGGTTAAGGGTTGCTGTGGCTATGTCAAATTTCTCTTGACCGTCTCTCTCACAAGGTGTAATGGGAAAGAGCACAACATTTGTGAGAGTCTTCAAGAGGGAAGTGGAGCCCAGCTTATTGAGCTGCAACTGTGAGTTTAGCCATCTGGCCCTCTCTTTGGACTGCTGTGGAAAAATCAATAGAGCTGTTGTCAAGACAAGGAGCGATAAAAAGTGCTGCTTCTGAACAGCAACAATGCCATTGGAAAGACAGGAATGGCAAGCTGGTTTACATTTACCAAAGGAAGAATTAAGGATCAGGAGGCTAAGGACAGAGGAGATCGCCCTTGGTCTAAGAAGGCCCTTGCTGCTAAGAAGGCTAATGGTATTCTTGGCTGCATTAGGCAAAGTATTGCCAGCAGGCTGGGAGAGGTAATCTTTCCCCCCTGCTCAACGTTGGTTAGGTTGCACCTGGAGCACCATGTCCAGTTCTGAGTCCCCCAGTACAGGAGAGACCTGGACTGGAAAACATCCAATGGAGGGCCACCAACATGGTGAAGAAACTGGAGCACCTTTCCTGAGACGAGAGGCTTTTCAGTCTGGAGAGGGAGAGGCTTGGGGAGATTTCAACGGTGCATACAAGTACCTGAAGGGAGGGTGCAAAGAAGATGGAACTGTGCTCTTTTCAGTAGTGTCCAGTGCCAGGACCAGAGGCAGTGGGCACAAACTACAACACAGAAGGTTCTGTCTGAACAGCAGGCAGCACTGCTGTGCTGTGTGGGTGACAGAGCTTCCCAAAGAGGCTGTGGAGTCTTCTCCTTGGAGATCTTCAAAAACCTGCTTTTGAAAAGCCTGCTCTGGGTGTCCCTGCTGGAGCAGGGATTGTGCTGGCTGGACCCAGAGGTCCCTGTCAACCTCAGCCATCTACTGATTCTGTGAGGTGGGGATGGTGAGAGGAGTTAGAACTTTTCCATTGAAAAGATTAATTGGACAGTCGGACACCGTACCCAGCAAAATGTATTTAAATACTTTGGCTCTGAATAGTTCAGAAATTCGTTAGAAATTATGATGACAGATGATTAAAAGTCCTAGGCTAGGTTGTGTTTTAAACCTTATCAGAAGAATTCAAGGCTAGATTGCATACACATTAGTAGGGGGTGATCTGGAGGTTGCATTTGTTACGGGCACACAACATTTCAAGGCAATTGTTTTTTAGGCATAAATTCAGCAGAGACAGCCTCTGATTATGTTTAAAAAAACTGTTTTTTGTTTCCCACTATCCAGGCCCAGCGTATGCTGCATTAAGGATATATGTATAGAAACTCACCCGATGCTTCTTCAAGTTAGTGCAGATGGTTGGTTTCCAGTAAATAGAAAAGGGAAAGAAGGGGAAACCAAAGCTCTATTGTTGTTGTTGTTGTTGTTGTTGCTTTTCTGAACAAATGTTTTACTAATTCTGTGTGTAATTTTAATAGTTAATTGAGGAAAGGACTCCTTATGTTTAGACTATCAGAATCTCCTAGAATTTACAGTGAGTGATACTAGAGTTTACTGCAAGTCTTTTGACATTCAGAATATGTGTGCATTGTATACACAAAGACTTGCTTGTATCTCAGGCATATTTTAAAAGCTGTTAAAATGCCAAACTTCAGGCTATGCATAAAACATTCTTTTACCATGTTTGTTTTATGATACCATCTTTAATACATAACTGCACACTCTGCTTAAGCCAGAACACCCCCAGATTTACAGCTATGTTTTGTTACAAAGCATTTCACCCATCAGATTCTATCTTCCTCTACACATGTCTACATGTATTATCTCTTTGTCTTTCTGAGGCAATAAAGCAAGGTGGAAGATAGATGGAGTAAAGATACATGGATACAATTAGGTGAAATGAAGGGCATAATGTGTTTGCTTTGTTTTATTTGATGTGCATATCTCTATCCCTAAGAAGCCAAGGTTGCAACATCCTGATTTCTCTGACCATTCTTGTAACCTCAGGTCTTCTTCGGAGAGATTTTGATAGGATGAGATTGGAGGTGGGGGTTTACTTCCAACTTCACGCTTTAGGTCAGAATTGATTATTTTTAAATGGTCTTCTCTGTGCAGCCATACACATAGCTAAGAGCAGCATTGATTTTTTGACAAAAGAGATATCTGATATTTCCTGAGGACAGATGGCTTCTGCTGTGCATCTTTTCTCATTGTTGTTTTCTTGCAAGGCTTAGCTTATTTTGAAGCCACACTACATAACAAACCACTAGACAATAAATAATGCCTCCATTTACAACTTTGCCACAATCACTGGGCTGATCCTAGCAAAATAATTGTGTTGATGGTTTTGTGTTTATAAAAGGCTTTTCTTCAGTAAACCTTTTTTACTTCCCTTTGCAGATTTCAAGCATGTGTGTATTTTGCATCTGTCTTTCAAGCTATGTCATGTGGCATCCATTACTTAGCATCTGTGTTCATGGCTGTTACTCCTAACTTTGTATGTGGGATCCCTGGAAATGTGAGTGGCATTCTCTTCTACAACTCCTCTAAAGCAAGTCTAGAGGACATCTGGACAATGTGGACATCATCAGAAAATTACATTGTAGCCCAGCTGGAAAATGGAGAAATCTGGGAACTTAATCAATGCAGCAAGTCCAAACGAGAAGTCAGTTTTGATCTAGCATATGAATACAAAGGCAACAAGTCCATATTTTCTTGTTCTGATGGATTTCTCTATGATGATACAAAATGGAAGAGCACTGTTGTTACACAGTGGGATCTGGTCTGTGACCGAGAATGGCTGGCAAAATTAATCCAGCCTACGTTCATGCTTGGAGTCTTGGTTGGAGCGGTGGCTTTTGGTGACATTGCTGACAGGTAAACTGCCGTTCTCTGAACATTGTACTTTTAGACTGCAGTAACTCCATTCATATCTATCTGTTTTGTTGTTTTCATTCATTGTGTACGAATTCCGGAGGTTTCAATGTTGTTTATTCACAGATATATTTAACTTGATTTCTTTTTCATACAGCAAGTACTAATTTTCCAATGTCTTTGCTAATCATTTGCTTTTGGAATTTATTTCCTACTTTATATCATCCACTGTTCTAGACTTGGTCCCTCAAATTGCCCTGTGCAGCTAGCATTTTGCCCCAAGATTCTTTTTTTTTTTCCCTAGAATAGTAATAGTAGAAATATCAAGAGTAAAACCTAAGAATAGGTGTTCACCTTGTTTTCCATGAGGAGAGATTCCTTATGATAGCGTACATTTGTTTCTGGATGTAAACAGCTTGAAGACTACAGGGGCGTTGAAACCCATGTATATTAAAATAAAAAATTTCCTAACCTCTATCATGAATACAGCTCTCGGGGACTGATGCAAAGGCTTTGAAGGATTGAGCAAGCCCCTTTTTTCACCTTGCTGCCTGATTGCAATTTTTGCCTGAAAGATGAGCTTAAACTTCTGCCTTGAGAAGGCTAGTCCAGACAGAAGGAAAAAGGGTTGTCACTGTGCTTTGCTGTGGTTCCACCTATTTACTGGTATGACCAGAGTTCTGCCTGAGCCAAAGGAGCATCACTCAGCTCAGGGCCCCCGCCTGAGTGTGCCAAGGCTGTCCTTCAGTTGGCTCCTATGGCTCTGCCTCCCCTGCTGTTTTCTGAGCTCGTGCACTGAGAGCCAGCTTCCCAGACAGGCTCAGAAGCGGCAGTGAGATCCAGGATGCCTGTCTGTGCCTGTTTGTCCATATGACATTCAGTTTCCTAAGCTACATTGTACTGTCCCAGGCAGTTTATGTACTTGTATTTTGATTTGAAGACTCCTTTAGTGTTATGCAGCCCTTTCTCTAGAGGAGCTTGTTAGTTAGCAGCTCTGTTAGGTGGAGGGTGAGGATATGTTCCACACCAAACACTATGAGGAGGAAAAGGAGACCAAGCACATTGTTCTCTGGTTTTCCTTCATTAGCACAGCATTATGGTGTGACAGCGTGGGAATGCAAAAGCAAAGATGATCTTCCTTTAGTTTGTCTTCTGGAAAACATGGAATTGATCCTCCCTCCCAGTTCAAGTCTTTGTAAAACCATATTTAATACAAAACCAGAATGTAATGCCAACATTTGTTCTGTGACTCTTAAATAATTCATAGCTTTATTAATTAATACCCAGACATGATTTATGAAGTTAGGATCGTATTGTTCTCATTTCAATTAATTTAAGCCATGAACAGTCTGTTGAGATAATACACACGTCCTGAGTCGCAGATTTACAACCATGGATTTTACAGCTGAAAGTTATTATTTTCTGACACATTCTGGCTGGTGAGAAATAAGTTTGTGGGTTACTCCCATTCCCAATTAACAGATTTCCCAACAGAAGAGCCTGCTGGGACTCACTGGGATCTCTTCTGGCGGGGGTCAGAAACCAGATGTGTGTAATGACCCTTTCCTCATACATCTTCCAGGTCAGGACTAGTGAAAGATGGGAGGGTGCTGGAAAGAACTGTGAGGTGTTGTTTGCAAATGAATGTCTGGAAAAAGCAAATCTTATGTACTGACTTCATAAATAAGACAGAGTAAATCTGCAGATTAATTATGGGGAAGTTAACTTGACAATGGATGTGAGAAATATAATGCCAATTCTACACTTTACTTCTGGCAAGAATTCTGGAAAAATTCCAGAAAAGAACCTTCTTCCATAGGAGTTTCCATTTTCTGTGAGTTTAGTTGGAATTACTGAAAAAATAGAATTTTTCTTTCTCATGTGGCAAGGAAAATAGAGGAAAGTAATCCAAAGTTTCTTTGGTGAATGAGAGCCTTAGGTGCAGTATTTTCAGACTCACTTCCAGACAGGCTCTCTGAATTTGCAGTTTTATTTTGACAGAATGTTTATGGTTGCTCATCATTTTATTGCTGCTGTGATTTGCAGACTGGGAAGACAGCGCGTTATGTGGTTCACAAGTGCTGGTCAGTTTGTATTTGGCATCGCAGTGGCATTCACGTTTGACTACTACAGCTTCGTGATTGTGCGCTTTCTCCTTGCTATGGTAAGAAAGGAGCTCACCCTGGCTCTTCTATGTGTCTTTTCCTTCCCCTTCTCAGGAAAACCCCTTTTTTTCTTATTCCTCTTCTACTTTGTTATTCTAAAGCCCCGTCTGTTGCACTTATTTCAGCAGAGCAGGGAGAGTCTGAATGTTCTTGGACCACAGCACTTTTCCTCTTTGAATTAATAGAAAGCATCTGTATGAAGCAGTGTTTGGTACCTCCTCCATCCCAACCTCTGCTGGACTGGTAATTAAATACCAAGTGTGAGCAGTGAACTCTGGTTTTTGCATTGCAACTGGCATTGCGTTTCTCCTTGTTGTTACAGATGGAGTATATATTTCTTAACAAATCTATAAGTATGATTTTTATCTCTGCCATTTGCATTGATGGAGGAGAGATGCACTTTTTCTCTTCTGTGCATCTCTTTGGTCTTTTAAACTGCATCTGAAGTACTAAATAAATAGGTGAACATGTTTAGCACTTAGGTGTTTATACTATACTAAAGGCTGTTCCGGTACATGTGTCTATGAATATCTATGCATACATGTATACCTATATATCTAGTATCTATATAAGATATATATGATAACCAATTTTTACATCCAAAAGTATATTTATAGTTTTTCACTGTATAATGCATCAAGACATTAGAAAGCTGTCACAAGAAAAATGATGTAAGTTATTTAAAGAAGGTGGGAAATTTGAAATTAATAATATGAATTAATTTATTCCTGTGGGCAGTCAAGAGAAGACATTGCACCTGGAGTTGCCTTTGCCTGATTAAAGCTCAGAAGGATTTCCCAGCAAGAAAACTGCATGGCATTTCAGCCTTGAACAGTGAGATCACCAGGATTCCCTTCACTGGCTCCCTGGCTGTTGATGACAGGGGCTGTGGTAGTTTATAAAATCAAAAAGCTCTGATCAAACAGAAGCCATAGGTTTTAACTTCCCATTGGGAACTGATTTGAGAGAAGGAGATGTGAAACTCTAATCCTGCACCACTGAGATCAGTGCAGCTTTCCTGTCAGCTTCAGTGAGTTCACAGACAAGAGTTTATTAACTGGAAGATTTGTAATCAGAAAATTGATTTTTTTTAAATTTGATTAATCAAAATAATATACTGGAATATTTGCTAGCCTAGAATTTCTAGCTGTGTTCTGAAATGCTTTGAGTTAAGAAGCGTTTAGAGTGTTACTAGCAAAACTGAAATACATGTAAAATGCATATAAAAATATGTATTCAATGAAAAAATCCTTAAATGAAGAATATGCCAGTAATTCCATTCTGTTAGTGTGGCTGGATCTGTATGAGAACCTGTAACTGTGTAAACGAGCTTCTCTTCCAACACTGTAAAAATTTGATTTAATGACTATTTACAAGAATATGAAAGGTAATTTTCAGTAAATTTGCTGTTCTGTGACATGCAGATTGGTAATAGTCTACTTAAAAGCCAAGGCTGAGATTTTCAGAAGTGGCATTTACTTTGTCGGACTTGATTTTCTTGAGTGTCCAGTTTGTGATGTCATTAAGGACTCGATCTTTGGAGGTGAAGTGACGACAGCAAGTTAGGCTCCTTTTCACGTGTCTCTTGCTGGCTCTGTACACTAAACGGAAGCATCCAAGAGCAATTCATGTCTTTAAACACAGTTCCCAGGTATTTTGAAAGTCTGAGTGAGTTTTTTGTCCAGCTGATTTGTTTTCAGATTTGCCTTTTTTTCTGTCACTGAGCTATGAGTCAGTGCAGTGCCAGTTAAATGTACTCAAATGAGGAACGCTGATATCTGTTGCACAAGAAAAGTAGATACAAACCTCACACTGTTTTTTTGTTTTTTTCTCTTTCTCCATTCCCCAGGTTTCAAGTGGCTATCTGGTTGTGGCTTTTGTTTATGTGACTGAATTTGTTGGCACTAAAGCACGAACCTGGGCTTCTATGCATGTCCATGCTTTTTTTGCTTTGGGAATTATGGTTGTGGCACTCGTGGGATTTTTGGTTCGGACCTGGTGGGTGTATCAGATATTTCTCTCCATAGCAACTCTTCCCTTTGTCTTGTGCTGCTGGATGCTCCCAGAAACACCCTTGTGGCTGCTGTCAGAGAAAAGATATGAAGATGCACAAAAAGTAATCAATATAATGGCAAGATGGAACAAAGTAAGCACTCCCTGCAAAGTTTCTGAACTGTGCTCAGTCCAACAAGATGACCCAGGCACTGACAGAACAAGTGGCAGTGACACATCCTCAACCAAGAAGCACAACATTTTAGATCTGTTTTGTAACTGGTACATTGCGAGAAGGACCATCACGATCTGGCTGGTCTGGTTCACTGGGAGCCTGGGGTACTACGTCTTCTCCCTGAGTTCTGTCAATCTAGGAGGCAATGAATATTTAAATCTGTTTCTCATAGGTAAATAGATTTTCTACATTATTCTTTTCTGACAGAAAAAATTCAGAAATGTCTAGAAATCAGACAGCCAGTTCTTTATTCATCCAACTATGAACCTTGTTTCAAAATTTTCTTGTTGATTGGTCATAAAGCTGATTAATACAGGAAGAAATCTCACTGTTTCTCAAAGGAAAAGAACTGAGAATTTGTTGGTGTACAAAATTCTTCTCTCTTTGTCTTTGTGATTGTAAAACCATATTCTAATTTTCTCCTCTTTGTCCTGCAAGCATCTGGCAGATCCACACAAAACCTAATGGCAGCAGACCAGCAACACAAAATGCGTCTATCATTCTGTTAAAAGCACAAACTAGGAGAACACACAAAAAGTTAAGGCTACAGTCATGTGCAGCCATAATATGCTGAGTTGGTCTGTACAGAAAATAGATTCACAATTCTCAGAACCAGGGGTAATTTTATTATTCCAAAAATGTATTTTTAGTCATGCTATTCTTTTGTTGATCTGACTGTAGTATTCCCGTGGTATATAAGTTGTTTATAAAGTGCATTCAAGGCCTGACCTGAAGTTTGATTGTAAAAATCAGTGGAAATATTCAACTGACTTCAGAAAACTTCAGGTTGGGCACACAGCTCTGAGACAGCAAGGGAATAAATGATGTGCCTTACTTTATGCAACCCAGTGCTCTCAGTGAAATGTGTGGCTGTCCATGTACATCAGTGCACAGAAGGACTGGGGCTCTCATGAGTTGAGTTTGAGTTGTCACATACTGTAGCATATTGGTAGGCTGGAATGGTGAAGAGTGGGTGCTTATGATGGAGCGCAGTAAGTAAATCACTGTGCCCACCTCTTCCAAAAATATTCTAGCAGACTGACATAGTGTGACTGGCTGCAGCCTGCTTTTACTGATACAAACCTCAGCATTTGTTTCCCGATATTATAGGTGCATCAACATAGTACATGTTCTCAGTAGAGAAATGCAACGGATTTGTTCTTATGTTCTTCCCTGACATTACTCTGGACATAACAAGATTCTTCACGAGCAAGTTGGCTTAAAACATGTCCAGAATGGCTTAGGATCAGTATAATTTATCTGGAGGCAAACCATGCTTAAACATGGTTTGTGAACAGTTCTTGCCAAATGCTGGTCCCATATGGCTGTATAAGTTTTTCTCTGGAAAGAGACGTTAAGAAGAGAAAATCTGCCCAGGTCGGTTATTGTAAGCAGCTGCCCTCTCTTTAAAGCAAGCCTTGCTACTTTCTATAATTTTCCACCCCAAAGAGATTTGCAGCTACTCTGTGCTGTAAAACCTGTTCCACTTGTCCTCCTCCATCCCCCACTGCCATATCATAGGCCATGTTTTCCATCATCTATTACGATTTCTGTGACCAAATGAACGAGCCTAACACATCGGTTGTCTCTAGATTTCACATACTCAAGCTAACCTCCTAGATTAAATGAATCCCCATAAAGAGGAAGCTAGAGTTGTAAGATGAATATGTGTAATCATGACTTAAAACCAAATAATTTCATACTGACAGGTGCTGTGGAGTTGCCTTGCTATATCATTGCTTGCATTGGGATGGACAAACTGGGAAGGAGAAACACACTCATTCCGTTCCTTATTTTAAGTGCACTGATCTGTGTTTTAATTATGTTCATACCTCAGGTTAGTCATATATTGTTGAAAGCATTCCTATAGTAGACATTTATTTTATAGATCCTGAAGTCTGTAGATGCAGCTGCTCTTTCCAAATCATATGCTTTTAAAATGCAGCTGCCAATCAAGGATAGATTTCTGTATTTTCAGTACAGACTTCACAGTACTGTTGCTGGAGTCAGATGTAAAATGTTCCCAGGGCTTCAGAGAACCAGGACTGGTAAAAAGTTGTGTGGACACATTACTTGCTTTAAAAAAAAACAAACAAGTAATAAATATTGCTTTCTGTTTAAAGAGGAGTCATGGCTTTAATTTAAGTTTGGAACAGTGATGTTTTCTGGTAATTTATTTATTTGTGATCTCTTTCAATAGGACTTTAATGTGTTAATCATCTTGGCAAATATGGCTGGAAAATTTTCAATAGGTGTGGCATTTGGCCTTATATACCTCTACACAGCAGAACTGTACCCAACAATTGTAAGGTAAGAATTTTTGCCGGAAGGTATTTGTCATTGTTTTGTTGTTATCTGCTTTTCTTTTTCATGCTGTTGGGCCAGAGCCAGCAGCTCTTGACATTAGCAACATCGGTCTAAAAGACAGGATAGGATGAGTTCCCCTGCTGCTTCAGAGTTGTCTAGTATTTGGCTGTACAGTAAAATTTTATTAATTTTTCATTCCCTTGGCCATTGAATGGTTTCACTGAGGAACTAAAAGAATACTCAGTACTTTCCTGTATGTAACATACGCTTTTCTTAAAAGCCCCGGTCCTTCACGCTGTAGTGCATGCTGAACACTAATCTTATTTTTAATCTTCATTTTAGAAGTAGCTGAATTTCACTAAAACATAAATTTATATTGTTGAGGCAATAGCTTTCTAGTATAATTTGAACTCATCCTATGGGTGTTATAATTTCTAATTGTTTGCTGCATCTCCTAGAATTCTTATCAAAACATTTGTTTTATTTATAGATCGCTTGCTGTTGGAAGTGGGAGCATGATGTGTCGTGTAGGCAGTGTGGTTGCTCCTTTCTGTGTGTATCTGAGAAGTGTTTGGATTTTCTTGCCACTTGTAAGTATTTACTTCAATGATAAACGTTTCAGGTTCTGAAAAGTGTGTGTCACTTGTCTTTTCAGGAACTGAAAGTTGAACTTTTCTTTTGAAAAGAATCGAATAAACCATTGTTTCTCTAAATTTTAAATCTCAAAGGTTAGTAACTTCCTATTGTTAAAAGTATGCAGCTAAAGCAGAAGGGAGACTGAGTCACTGAAATCTGAGAATTGTTGTGATGCACAAACATTTGTATGCACTGGATCCTAGTAAAAATTTGATAAATATATTTCCCACAAAATTATACTTTATCTCCCATGTAACATTTGAGAAGTGTCTCAAGTCCATACTTCTTTAGTCTGCAGACCATGCTAATAACTTACTCTTAACCTTTTCCAAAGACAGAGTTTTTTTCCATTTAGGAAATTCACCATAGTGGCTGTTTTTTTATAATATTTTTTTACAATGTACTTCTATTTTTCTATTATTTATAATATTCTTCTATTTTTTTATAATATTCTTCCCTAACCTTTTCCCTGTCTTCCCTGGGACACTGCACCTTTGGAATGGTTCTCCAAAAGATCAAGACTGTCTTAGACTTACTATGCTTGGCCTTCATATCTGTCCCACAGCTCCTGTTTTGTATTTTTCATTTACGTGAACCAAATGAAACAATTCATGAAATGGAAAAAAAAAGAGAAGCTAATGATATATTGAAGATGTTCACGGTGACTTTGACAAGGAACAGAGCCTTGGATTCATTAAGCACACTCTAATGTAGATTATTTCCAGGTCATGCTACTATTGGATCCTTATCTCTAATTGCCCCAGGGGAAGACAGGCGGGGACCATTCCTTCATAGATCTTGGGCATTTTTTCTGTGTTATGTAGCTTCAGTCCCATTTTGAACAAAATATTTTGTTTCTTTCCTGCTCACAATGAATTGTATTTCTTGATTACATTCCTCTTATGAGGCATTTGCTGCTTAAAAATCGTGCAGCGTTTCAATACCTTTTTTTTCTCCTGGAAGGTAATTTATGCTGATGCAAAATTTTAAGTAATTATGAAGTTTATATTAAGGATATAAGTGGACAAGAGCTTATTAACAATTTAAAAATTGTTTGAGTTCTTTCAAAACTCCTTAGAATTTGCTGTGACTAGAACAGCAATGTTGTATGTAAACTATATATGTCAGAAGGTAAAAAAATAATGGGATGTGTCTTCGACCTAGATTCTTACTCTAATTTGCTCTACCACACTGGAATTTCCTGCAAAAATGGCATTGTGTCCTTTTGATTTTGCAACAAAAAAAAACCCCTTAAATTATAGATGCTAGAGATCAGTCTGAGAGAATTCTTGGGAATTTGTTTCATGATTTAAATTAATTACATTCAATTGTTTTGGATGAAAACAAAGAGGATGAAGCAGACCACAAAATAATTTATTCCCTCATGCTCCTAAAAACTGTTTTCTTTCTTAGTAATGACCCCAAACTAACCAATATAGCATCTCAGAAAAGTCATAGAAAACATTTGCTCAACAGAGTGGCCATGAGGGAACATTCTCTTTCTCTGGTCAGTGTTTTACCTTTACTAGCTGAGATAAGCTTTATCTGTGCAGAAGTGCTGCAGTCAAACCACAGATGATGAATGCTCAGGTATGCTGGAGAACAGTGCAAATGGCAGTGTGAACAGAGGAATTATTTCAGCTATGAGCAACTCTCAGTGTGCAAAAAGTCCCCACAGTATTTGTAGAGCTGTGTAGTAGTTAACTGTGAATATGTTGTCATTGTTAGCTCCTACTATAAAGCAATTGTCAGTTTATTAAATAGGCTTGTCTTAGCATGGAGCATAGCTTGCCAAGTCTTAGGTAAAGTAAGTGTTTTGGAATGAAAGGGAAATTAAATGGATTACATTTCTGAGTAAACTGATATACATCATGTTGACCTATTGTATACACCATGCACTGTCAAGCAGTTAATACCGCTATTTGTTTGACAGTCTGCCTCACATACAGTTATGCCACCTGTGAGCAATGCAAACACATCATTTGAATGCCTATAAATCTTGAATAACTTGCTAAATGTGTTTTTTTATGTGACAACTTTCAAGAAAAATTGTAGTAAAGGTTCTGCTCTTTGTATATCCTGTTTATGTTTCTCAGTGGTTCAGAATCATGTTACATTAGTCCTTTAAGAGGACCTTGATTTTTCTGTCAAATATATTACAAGGTACAAACAAAAATAACTCCATTGAGGTCAGTGAAGTTAAATGAATGAAATTCCCATGTTTTAAACATTTTCCATTGTTGTTGAAGTAGGGATTTTGCAAATAAGATTACATTTTTAGATTGGTTCCAAGCAATCAGTTATAAATATATTTGATTGGCAGACTAGAAGAATTACTTGTTCTCAAAAGTAAAAGTGTTATTTTGTGGGGATAGTTAATGCAAGTCCTCTTTCTACTTCAAGTCTACTATGTCCCAGCCTTATACCAGTGTGAAATTAAATTCGTTGCTTGAGGTAGGGAGGAAGACTTAAAAAATGGCAGCACATCTTTTTGAAGTTATTCATGGTAGCTGTTAGAAAGTGCTGGATGTACTGAAGTACAGTCACATCTCAAATTAAGAGCCTGAAAAAGCAGTGACTTAAACATACACAGCTGCCACATTAATTTCAGTGGAGCTTAAACAAACTTAAATATTTTGCACAATAGTACACTTCAATCCATAAACATTTAACTCATTGGCTATATCAGAAAAACATTTTCCGGTGCTGAATTAAATATGGACAATGTTACAGACATAATATACACATTTGTTAGGAACACACAAAGGGCTAGATCCTGGCAGATGCCTCATGAAGAATGATGTCAAGTTTGCTAAAGGCTTGTTTTGACTGAATGTAACTTCATCGATAAGTTTGGATACTGGCCCTGAAAAAAAATAGATGATGTTTGAAAAGGCATTTCATTAATATACTGTGATTTAATTGTTTCATATTCTGTCTTTCATAGGAAGCATTGGAAAATGCCTTGCAGGGTTAGGTAGAAGGGAAACGCAGGGAATTAGCCTGGGGTGCAGCAGCTTTCACACTGGAAAAAAAGAGACACGCAGTGATGGAATAGAGTAAAGAGAACTGAGATTAAAGGCAGAAAAGGTGGTGTTGTGCAGCTGTCTAGGTCAGTGGGAATTTGCAGCAGATAAGAGGTAGGTTCATGAGGAAGGGAAACACTAGATGAAAGTGTCTGAAAGACCAACTGAAACAGAGAAGACATATATCCTCAAAGCACAGTGTTGCTTTAACCTTGCTGTCAGACATCAGTAGTGACCCTGTTCTCATAAACTCTGAATGTATGGATATCCAAAGAGATTAGTAGTCTGTAAGCTTCATTGTCCTCAGTATCCCTTAGTATTCTCAACTGTAAACATATGACAGCCTAAGAAAATGCGTAAGAAAGGAATTACTGTGGAATATCTGCCATTTTGCAATTAATCCTGTCTTGCAGGAAATAGCTTTTAATAGTAGAGGAGAGTTTTGTCACTCAGAAATCAGTGTGTTCTCTGTTTCAGTTGATCTATCAGGCACTTCGTATTCTTCTCACTCAATACCATTTCCTGTGGTCCTATTACTGCTAGGATTTTTTTTTGTAATTTCTCATGGTGAGGGAATGAGTATTTTATTTTCACTGTCACTTGTACTATTAAACAGTATTTTGCAGAAAGAAGAGTGTATGCAACTGTTTGAATTTTGCTTCTCAAAAACTTGCTTGAGACAAGCCATCCTCTTAACACAAGAGAAAGGAAAAGCAGCACAGTGTATTTGCATGAAAACAGTTCCATTCAAGGTCACAGTGGAGAACTCCAGTTTTAAAGCTTCGTTCTGATTTGAGGAGAAAGTCTCACTTAGATGCAGATGGTAGCGGGCCAGTTCTTGTCTCCAGCACTGTGTGAGGGACAAAGGTGTAGTACTTCCAAATGTCCCTTCTCACACTTGTAGGGCAAGTATTAAACAGGACAAACCTGAGAATCAGCACAGGGCCAGATAAAGATAATACGGTATCAAAGAACACAGTCATGAAATGGAAAAACTCTGAGGCCAGGCATGATGTACTGTGCAGAAGCATTTGAATCAAGAGAGATTTGGATTATTTATAACCTAACATTGGAAGAATGTCAAGGTTTTAATGCCTGTTCTGTACTTCAAAGGAGGAACGTGGAAACTGTTCTCACTGAGCAAAGTGCAGAAATGAAGGGAAAGAAGAGATGCTCAAGGAGCGTATGTGTGCCTCTGCATCTACCCAGCATGGTCCTGGTCCTTGCTCCTTGGCACTGAAGCATGCTGTTACAGTAGCATGTATCCCACAAACAAATCCAAGATGTGACCACGGTGCACATGTCAGTAAATGCCCGCACCCCTACTGGATCTTGAATGGAAGTTCAGCAAAATATTCCTGTTGAGAGTTGCATTTTCAGCTGAAGTGCTCTCCTGAGCAGGGATGCACACTTCTGTGGTTCCAGGCCAACAGCCTGTACCTAGAAATTGTGGTCTGGCTGCACACAGGAGGAGCAGGGATGCAGGTATGGGAGGAGAGGTTCAGGAGATAGAGCGTGGATTGAGGTTATAGGTGGCAGGGAAGTTACAGCTTTGTGAACATGCATGTAAAATAAATGTATACAGTCCTATAATCTGTTCTTAAATACATGCATGGTAGTAGACATACCAGATGAAGATATATGTACTCTCTTTTCTCAACATAATTATTCCTCCTTGCACTGTATTGATCCCTTCTGGAAAAAAACACTTCACTTGTTCTTCGTTAATTCTACACTTCATTAAATTCTGCTGCATGAGCTTTCATTTACACAATAAAAAAGCAGATCTTTTATACAGTCAGCATTTAGGACTTATGGTATTTCCTTTACATCACAGCTCCTTGAATTTTATTTCAAGCGTACTCTCAAGCAAGACCAAAGATTTGCGTACCTTGAGAAACATTTCTTCCCTTACAGCTACTTTTTATTTCTTCTAGTTGCTTGTTGGAATCATGGCTCTTCTGAGTGGAATATTAACATTAATGCTCCCAGAGACACTTGGAAAACCTTTGACTAATACTTTGGAGGAAGCTACAGAAATGGGAAGGAACAAGGAAAACTGCTCAGGAAAGACTCCTCCAGCAGACAGTGGTCCAGCATTAGAAAAGATAGAGATGTTTGGTCAAGAAACAGTCAGCACTGAGAAATAAAGCAAGAGCAAATGGCTGCTCCCAGTTTTAATAATTATATAACTTATAGATCATTTTATTCAAGAAAAGACTGTTCTATAATATCTGTGCCTTTTAATTTGTAACACATCTTTCCTTTTTGGTAGAGCAAGTATATGAAACCGTCACATGACTGAGGTACTGCAGAAAATTTGATGAGATTTCTAGATCCCTTCTCAAACTTACTTTGCCTTTAGAAAACCTGTCTGACTTGCTGTGACCAGTTGGAATGAGCACTGTAAATCATGTAACCTACTTGATTACACATATGTAAAAAAGTGCCAATTCTTACTTTGGATTTTCTGCAGTTAGACTTGTAAACCCACCACAATGTGCCTTGTCCTTTTGCAGTTGTCAGTTACAGACTTGAGATTTCAATGCATTGTGAAGTCAAACACACAGTTATAATTCAAGAGAGAAGCCTTCACATTTCATGAGGTCATACTAATAATATCAAACTTAAACCAATTTTTTTTTTCAAAACTGATTCCAGAAAAGCTGTCATTTCTAACAAAAGTATTCTGTGGAATAGCTTCTGACTGAAAAAATAATATTAATTTTGCAAAATGTGCAAATAGTTTGTATGCTATTCATTCTGTTGAATGGTAAATGTATTTTTATTAGTAGCTTAGAAAAAATTGTTCACTGGATCTACTGCTGTCTTTGTAAATTCTTTTTTAGAGAAATCTGCCTGATGCCTTTTAAAGCATTTTTCATTCCAGATCATTATTTCAGTGCACCCTTCTCAATGTGTTCAGCTCAGATTTAGCCTCAGATTCTTCTAATGCTTCAGAGCAACACCAGCAACTTTGCCAGACACCTCCATGGAGGCTGAGCCCTTCTTAGTCCTCAGAGGAACAGAACAAGTGGCACATGGGCCTTAGTCAGGCTCTCTGCAGAGGTGGACTTAGTTATTTAAGAAATAGACATGGTATCTAGACACCATTTGTATCAGACTCCATAGACTCTTGTGGACTCTGTAGCTCCATTTTTTCCTTACAGTACACAAAATCAGTTACAAAAGTATAAATTAAAAAATGATAGCTAGAGGACAGTGATTTGCCAGTTATTCTGGTATTTTTCATCAAAGTGTTTGTAGGTGTCATTTAGATCTTTTATGAGCATCAGTGCTCATTTACTGGTGCAGTGACTGTGCCTTGTGACTGTGGACCATAGAAAACTTAGGAAAACTTAGGAAAAAAAAATCTAGCTGCTCATTTATGGCTTTCTGTCCCAGCTCTCTTTTTTCATTCTGCCTCCAGTCCCAGAGGTTTCTTCCTTGCCTGTGAGTCTGTATCCTCTCAGCTACCCTTGTTTGTGTGGGCTGGCATGGGAAGCTTCTGTACATCCCTTGTCTGGGCTGTGTGAGCCCTGCCATCTCTGGTGTGAAATCACAATTCTTCTCACCTAAGGCACCTACTCACAGGCTAACTGCCACAATCTCATTAAAACAAGTTTTTCCATGTTAACTTCCTTGACACATACCCCAAAATCAGACATCTAAATTATTGTAGATAGATAAATATTTGATATGTTGTAGAGTCTGTCATGTTTTTCTATTATATCTGCACAGCCGTATTAGTTTTAGTGAATTCTGAAACCAGAATAATTGTTTATATCCCCCTATAAAATACTTTTTCTTCACTGCACTGTCCTAGAGTGCCAAGTAGGACTTTGGTTCTGGGCATAGGATTCAGTCATGTCCTATATGACAACTAACATGCTTTGAAGGCAAGCAAAAATCAGTAAGTTTAAGTTTAGGGTGATAATTAAAGCAGAAAGAGGTCTTTGTTCTCCCTTCTGTTATGTGGGTGTCCCAGTGTTTGCAGAGAAAACCTCTGAAGAGAACTGCATGGATTACTATGGCTTCCATCAAGATATAATTTGCTCGGCAAAAGTATGTGCTTTTAACCTTACCCATGTGAGTAATCCCATCATTATTCAGAGGAGCACTTGAATACATACTTTGATGACTAAAGATAGGATTACTCACATGCTGTGGCTTTCTGTTTCGCTGAGGAACAGACCCAGTATTCTTCCACTGCCTTCAGATCCCCCTGTCCCGGTTTCCAGAGCAGAACAACTGCCCTTATCTGCAGGATCTGTTGCTAAACCCCAAGTGCCCCACCTTAAACAAGGACTTAACCACACTAAAGAAGAAAATATCATAACATAGTTCTAACGGGCAGTTAAACTGATACGGTCTGACTTCACTGCCACTCTCCCCATCACAGAGCTCTAAATAATTGCATTATTTTGGTGTTCCTTCACATGATACTTTTTTTTCATATATAGTCCTATCTTAAACACTTCCACCTTCAGTGCATGGGACAGTACAGTATGTTCTAACAAGGTAATAAAAAACATTTTAAAATTAATTTTTTCTGCTTTCTTATCTGCAGAATAACTGATTTGGATGTTACCCTGCTTTAAACAGTCAGTGCATGTTATGTGTTCCTTTGACTCGAAGGATTCAGGACCAGGCCATCTGTAATTGGTATATGTACGGCAGAGAAAATAAGAAAAAAAGCAAAGACTTAAATGCACAATGATAGTGAGCAATCCTTGCAGGCTACAGTTTTAATCTTTGCTCTGAAACACAATGCAGCCTGATGACTTTTAACCCTTAAAGCCAGTTCTTCCTATCCCTGAGGTCAATTAGTGTTTGGTCTTTGATTCAAGTGAGAATTGAACTTCCCTGAACCAATTAGGCTATTTTTTTTCCTAGAAATAAAATGTTAATTAATCAATAGGTACACCTTTTGAGATTTCATGCATGAGTAGCTCTGAGGATGCTCTGCGGCCTTCTGTCCATTTAGCTGAGGATGCACATTACTGTAAAAAAGGAAATAGCATTTCTGAATTTCTATCTATAGAATTTCTGTTTGTTTCCTTTTCCATGTGGAGAAAAATATGTTTAACACTAGTTCTATGTTATAAACATAGCATAGATGGGATGAGTTGATTTCTTCTTCTTAAATATTCATAGATTATCTAAATCCTCTTGAAAGAGAAGACTGAGTTTGAGAACAAATGCTTCTAAATTCCTCTGGGGCATGTTTTCCTCTCATTGCTAATAAAAACTATTCCTTTTCATACTTTTTATCTGAGTCCTTCAGTTCTTTTAAGTTTATGTTTGTCATCTCCATCTGTGTGTGAATTTATTGTGCTGAGCAATGGCTCTGGAGATACGTGATGGTTTTCTGAGGTATTGGATTAGAATTCGTATCTGTCTTAATTGCTGCTGGTCATTGTTGCACAATGATAATTTCTTCTGTCCTAAAATTGATACAGTATTTTATTGAACAGTCATACTGTTTGTTAGGGACATACTTTCTTGGTTCAGTGAAGGAATTTTCAGTAGTTCAGTATTAACTAAAGAAGATCAGTAAGTAAATGTGTTTGATATTTTTAATCTGTATTTTTAAAAATATGTGAAGAGATGCATTTTCTACTTTTATAGCTCACTTCAATTTATGAAAATTTCTGTTCCCTGGAAAACACTGTAGAAAAAAAGCTGTGCAAATGGTATGACTCTGTGTCAGATGCTTTGGGCTGTGCCCTGAGTGAATGAGGGAGAGAATCCTGCCTTCAGGATTCAGGCAGAGGAGTTCTGTATGACAGCTCTGTGGAAACAGAAGATGGTGTGACACCTCAGCTGTGGGTGAAAAGGGGTGGAGGACTCAGTGGCATTCTCCTGCGTCTTTCACAGTTTATTTTTACCAGCTCCTTACGTGCAGTCGCTTAGGAAGCCTCTGTAGCATGGGGCTCAGCAACATGCAAGTTCTTTGTGTGTGCCTTTCACAAGAGCTCACAAAATGCAAGGTCATTTGAACTGTGGGGACATGGTGCCAGAAAGGCATTTGTGACTGCTAAAAGGAGGGTGTGGATCCATCCTGTACACTTGTAAATACATCTGAAAGGTGCTTGCCTGAATCCCACAGCAGAATTGTAGGGAACAAATTAAACGCAAAGATAATGGTGAATAAAGACAAAAGAACAAGTTTATGCAATCAAAAAAAGCCCCAACCAGACAATCCAGTGACTTCAGTCAAGCCGTATCTGCACTGCTTGAGTGCAGTTAAGATAAGTTAAAGCACAGCTGTGTATTCACAACCTAACCATTTTGTGCATGATTGTGAGCCAGGTGAAATGTGCGTTTTGGAAACATGAAGGAAGTACGTGTTCTTGGGAAGGAGTTTATTTGCCCAGAATATGGCTTTAATACAATCTATGTGAATAATGTTTTTTTGAACATGCATGTAACTGCAGATAATAAATACAAGAATAAAGCTAATCACATTATCTAATCTCTACACCTTTATGTAATGTAAGGAACTCCGAACGCTCAGGAGCTCTGTTTGGTGCATGCTTCTTGCAGGAGCTGGGCTGCTGCTCCGGCATTTCCTGCAGATCCCTCCTGCAGTAAAATATGAGTGATACCTTCCGCGTGGTTTGGGCTGGCAGCTGTCACATGTTGGTCTGTTTCCTGTTTTCATATGCAGATGTAAACTGATATTTGTATAATACATTATGTGGTGACCTGTTTTGCATTTTAGTTGCAGGAAAAATATGATCCTTGTTTGCCAATATTTGTATAAGCTGGCTGGAGCAGTAATCCCTAGGTCAAACTTAGTAGTGACAAAAATAGCTATGGATATTGAAAAACAATAGGAATTGATCAAAAAAGAGAGTAGGTGACTATAGGGATGACAAAACAATACAATTCATATCCATTTGGTGTTCAGTGGATTTGAAAACTAAATGTAACTTCATGCAGGAATTGAGCTCACAGATGGCATAAGGAAAATGAGAATTGCAGCTATCTATAGCCCTATTCTTTTTTATTTGTCCTCTTAGCTCTTCTCAGGAACCTACTTATTTTCCACTTCTCTTAACTCTCAAATTAGTGCAAGTTGTGCCATGCATCCTTTGTTAATCTTGTTTATTCTGATCAAGTTACACCCATCATTTGGCTTCATCTTTCATGTTTTTAATGGCTTTATATGTCCTTGATAGGTAATTCAGGTTCTTCCCTGAAGGTAACCATAGTGAGTAGTTTTGTTAAGAGAAATGTTATGCAGGAAATGATGAAAAAGAAAGAACGAAAGCCTATTAAATTTTTTTTTTTTTGCTAATGGTAAGAAATCTGAATAATCTGATACTGATTTTGAGAGCACTGAGTTCAATGAAGCTGAGAAAAATCAAGCCTAAAAAGCTGATACCTCAAATAGGAAAGTATTGCTTTCTTAATATATCTGACATATTAATATGATTGCAAAAAGATTTGGACACAAAAACAGCTCTTTCAAATAAATCACTAGCCTAGGTTTATGAACAATCAGAAGTAATGGGGAATTGCTTCCCCGTCTAGTGACAGATGAACTCCTCTCCTCCTGCATTCCTGTCTGACACAGGCTTGGATATCACTTGGGTGCTTGTTGCAGGGGAGTAGGACCCAGCCATAAGCCTGGATCACGGGCCTCTAGTTATTCATGTTGCCTTCTAATGTTTCACGTGGGGAGAAAGATGACTTGCACAGGATGGGAAAAACAGCACCACGAGGCAATTCTTACAAAGATTCTCTCCGTGGTTTCATTGCCACTGATGAGAATGAAGATTAGTTTTCACTGAGGTGATCATGAATATAGCAAAAGAACCAAGGATAAGTAGGTATTCTCTGATTAGTACTTCACAAAGATTTTCAATATGGAAGTCAGTATTGCCAGTATCTTTCTGATATTAAGAGATTTCTTCCTGTCTTACACAATTCTCTGTTCTTCTCAAAACTTTCAGAGAAAATCAAGCTATATACTATCATTTTGGCAAAATTATTCCTTGTTCTTTTCACCACTGAAGGAAAAAGTGCATCTAAAAAGGTCAGTGATTATGTACGTGTACTATATATAATGTTTTTACTTGTATGGTTTCAGAGCAGCTCTGTGGGGAGGAGAGGTAGGTGCTACGCACAGTCTGTGCTGTTTGCCCTGCTGTTGTGCTCCCAGGCCCCTTGGGGGCTGCCTGCTCTGTACTGAGGCAGCTGTGGGGGAAAGACTGCTGCCAGGAGGATTCATGGCAAATGCTGCTCCAGGAGGATGAGGGTAGCTGCACTGCTGAGCCTCTGAGCTCAGGCCATCAGTCAGCCAAAATGCCACGCCACCACCACATGCCCTGCAGCGAGACACCCTGCTGTACAATGTTATCAGGACCCTGGGGATCCTGCAGGCAGGTGTGCTTCCGGCAAAGTTGCATTTTCCTGATGACAACATAAATGCTTGCAGGCTTGGTTGGCTGGGCCTGAGCAGGGGCTCGTTCTTACTGACCATGCTGACTGACATTGCCATGTGTGTTATCACCACCCTGACTGCCTGCTGGAATCTTACAGCAAGCTCAGGGCAACTTCAGAAACACCCAGTGCGCAGCTAACTGCTAATAAGGGAGGTAAAGTGGGACGGAGGGGCCCGGGAGCTTCCTCTCTGCGCAGTGAGCCAAGGCCTGGCAGCTGAGGAGTGGGGCTTGGCCGTGCCCGGGCTCGGAGCCAGTGCTGGGCCAGACACACGCAGCCTGCAGCAGCAGTGAGATTGGGGCAGTTCTCAGGGCCCACCCAGCCTCACTTCTCCAGGTATTTCTCTCTCTCCACTCTTGTTTACTTCTGTTTCCATTTGTTTTTTTTGTCAGCCAGGATGGTGCTCAGTGGGGAGGGGAGGGAGGCAGTGGCCTGCTCAGGCAGTGGCAGGGAGCACTGCAGGCCTCAGAGGCTCACAGAGGTGGGACTGCACTTGGGTATGGCGGGAGATGGGTCAAAAAGACTCTGCCTGCACTGCAGGGAGACAAAACTGACAGCTTTCCTCCGGCCCGGCCATTTGTTCTGGCCATAGAGGAGCAGGAGGGTGGCAGGGGCACTGTGTCTCCTTACCAGCCACACTGGGTAAAAATAGCCTGTCCTTGTGACACCTCCCAGGTGGGTGCAGGCAGGAGTGCGTGTAATCCTTCTGCTCATTGCATCAGCAGCTTTGCCGAGCCCAGGCTGTGCTTGCTGCTGGGAGCGGCGTGGCCTTTAGACTCTGCTTTGCACTATGTTATTTTTTGGCACATTAGCACATTAAGTCCTGATGTGCTCCTGTTTTGCAGCAGTCAGTGCTGGAACGACAGCTTGACAACTGTCCACTGTAGCTGGGCTCCTGTGGGCTGCAGCGGCGCTGGCAGCCCCCTCCTGCTCACACTCCTGACAGCTTTTGCAGTGCTGAGATCAGCCGACATTGAACCAGCTCGCCTGTGAAAATCCCATCTGAACCGGGCAAGTTTGCAGTGAAACCCAAACCAATACTGAGCTGCAGTTCCCCTTTCTTCTCCGGTCACAGAGAGGTCAGTTGGGAAATTCAATCCTCATCTTAGTCCAGGCCTTGGGGTGGTGGAAGGGCTGAGGGGTGCAGCTCATGTTCAGAGCAGAATTTCTTCAGATTGGGTTCATAGTGACAGCGATATGGGTTGACGGTGCTGGTTCAGGGTTCATCTTTACTCCTGCACTGTGTTCTCTTTCCTTGCTGTGTGGGCACTTTCGTGGTTGCCTTGTGAAAGGATATGTAATAATTGACAGGAAAAAGTTAAGCATCATCCCAGAAGAGGAAGAGGGGTTGCAACAACCCTGGGCTGTGGTGCTGAAAGAATGCAATGCTGAGCAGCAGTGCTGGTCCCCCCTTCCCTTACCATGCTTAATGGACATGATGGTGGTGAGCTGACGGTTGAACTAGATGATTTTAGTGGTCTTTTCCAACCTTAATGGTTCTATGATTCTATGACATCAAACTTCATGTAGTTCTGCAGGGAATGTGGAAAGCTATGAAGCATTGTGAGCAAGGACCTTGTAAATATATGTAAACTCACACAGTTTGTCTTGTCTAAACTTACATCAAATATGCCAAAAGCCACAGAAATTTGGGAGGGAAATCAGCATTTCCCTTACAACTCCAGGTGCTGTTTTCCAGAAAAGGTTCTCAGAGAGCAATTGGTGAGGCTGAATTCTGCAGTCAAGGATGAGTGAGTCCTCTAGGACACATGAGGAGAACAAAACTAAAACTGTAGAGAGCAAGACCAAAGGCCCATGTCACCCAGCACCCTCTCCAAGAGCCAGTATTGGCAATACTTCAGGAAGGTTTCATGAGAGCTGTAGGCAAAGGAGACTTTTCCCCATCGTGCACCCTCAGCTTTTGGCAGAAATCTCCAAAGGAATGCAGATGCATCTCAACTCACGTATTTAATAAAAGTTTAATAATAATTTAATACAATAATTAAAGATAAATCTGAAGGATTTATCACCTCTGCTTTTGTCCAGTCTCCTCTTGTTCCATCTATTCTGTGGCCTTATCGAGTTCGCAGATGCTGATGTCCAAATAACAGTGTTCCTCTTAGTGGCTAGAGACCAATTTTCCCAGAACTCCAAGGGGCACTTCTGTCCTCCTGACCCCTCAGGAATATTGATGGGTGCCTCACTCCCTGGGTGTCACTGAAAAAGCCTTGCCCCAGATAGCTAAACCGACGCACTATGCGCTGACCTCTCTCTTGCTCTGTGCTGTGGATGGGGCAGGGACTGTCAGAGTTGGGACACTTCTCAAACATGGGTTGTCACGCTGAGGGGTAATGAGGCTCATCCTCACCTTTGTGCAGTGGCTAGTCTTCATTTAGCTGCCAGGGGTTATGCTGTGTCCTGTGCGGGTCTTTAAGAGGTGAGGATGCTGTCTGGCAGGATGCTGTGCACACTGCAGCCAGGACATGTTACCTATACACCATCTCAAATGCCCGTAGGTGCCTGTATCTGCCAGTCCCCACCCCAGAGATGGCAGTCCCCAGGGTGGCAGTGGTGGGAGCGGGGCTCATCGGCCTGTCCACAGCATTGCATATGTCTGAGGTGATCCCCAGCTGCTGCTCCATCACCCTCCTTTCAGAGCAATTCAGCCCCAACACAACGAGTGACGTGGCAGCTGGCATGCTCATCCCTCACACCTACCCAGGTACGTGCGAGCTGATGTGCCAGCATTTTGAGAAAACTCCCTTCGCTTCCACCTGTCCTAACTCCTCACTGCTGGCTTGTGTACTTTCCCTCTTTGTCTTTTCACCCTCCTGTGTGTTTGGTTGTATTTGCATGCAGGCACACCAATCCACGTGCAGAAGCAGTGGTTCAAAGAGACCTTCATTTACCTTTTTGACATCAGCAACTCAGCTGAGGCATCAGAGGCTGGCATTCACCTGGTCTCTGGGTAAGAGCAGCCCCAGGGCAGCCTTTGGTACACATCCACTGTGTGCTGCAGCAGGCAGAGGCTTTTCTTTCTGAAGCTCAAGTGCATGCCTCCCTCTCATAGGGTTGCTCTTGTGACTATATTCCCAAGAAACTGCACTGTAGCTGCTTGGATAGAACATACTTTCAAGCAAAGTTCATGCATAGGTATGCACAGAGAAACCATGTGATACTGGCCTACCCCAAACTATTTTTTATAATGGATATTCTCCATGCTGTCACCAACCAGCTGCTTGCAGCAGGGGTGATCTCCAGAGACATGGGACTGCAGGATACTCCAGCTTCAGCAAGTTGGTATGGGAGTGCAGTGGGTGTATGCAGGGATGCTTCATGCTGCCTGTGATGTACATTGAAATCTCTTGGGAGTGCTGGGGCTGGGCTTTATGGACACACAAAAACATGTGACCACGCGTGCAAGTGGCCTCACAGAAAAGTCCAGCTGAGGTGGCCACAGCCATTGTGGAAACACTGTATGAGGAGACTTCCTTGTATTTTCACAGCTGCTGTAGAACTGCTATGCAAGCTGTCCACAAAGCAGAGCCCTTCTCTCTCAGGAGGCCTGGACTGTAGCTCCCAAGCTCCTGTGCACTTCGATAAATTCACTGCAGCCAGCCCCTGGCTGGAGAGCAGGCAGGATGCAGGAGGGTAGAAGTGGCACAGAGTATAGGTTAGAGATCTTCTCTCCAGTCCCTCCGCAACCCCAGCCGCAGCCTTTTGTGATCATACTATTTTCTTCAGTTCTTGGCATTTGACAAGTTTCAGTCTGGACCCTGAGCCTCTCTCCGGTTTATTTGCTCCAGGGTGTCACACTCAGGCCTTCTGCCTGCGTGCCAGGGCATGTGCTGGGGTAGCAGGCAGAAGTGATTGCCCTTTGCAGAGCTGTATAGGTCAATGGGAACAGACTACTGAATCCTTGGGTTTGTGCTAAGATTGCAGCAATAGGGCATAGCAATAGCAGCTATGTTTTGCAGCTTTTTTTGCCCATGTTCTTTCAGCTGGCAGATCTTTAAAAACCCACAGGAAGCCGAGGTGCCTTTCTGGTCTGACATTGTCCTGGGGTTCCGACCGATGTCTGCAGCAGAACTGCAGAAGTTCCCACAGCACAGCCATGGCCAGGCCTTTACAACGCTGAAGTGTGACTGCCCCCCTTACCTGCTGTGGCTGGAGAAAAGGTTGGTTTGGGGCAGGATGGGCATGTTGAAAAAAGCCCATGTGGGGAGGCTGGAAGGGGCACACTAGGCATGGATGAAATTGGAGAAGGGAAAATGCAGCAAGCTGGCGCGCACATTTAGCCCATGTAAGTACTTCTAAAATGAAATGATTGTTTCCTCTTGAGAGAGATAGGCTGCAGGCTGATTTCAGGTTAAGTGAAGAGACGTGTACCGATGCTGTAGTACAAATTGCCAGCTGAGCTGATGGCTTGGATGCCTTTCATCTCTCTGCAACATGGGAGAAAATGCTTCATGTTCCAGCAGCCAGCCCGGGAGGGAGTGCTGCAGAGCTGCAGGAGCGCTGCGCTGCCCGCTCTGTGCATACACTCTGTCATGTTCCATTGCAAACCAAGTTGGAGATTTCTGCTGAAGCAAAAGCAAGTTGTTAAACTCACTTAGTATCTGCCACGTGGTATCTGGTCTCACCTTAATCCCTAGTATAGCACTCTCATTCATCAAAGGATATAGTCTAATGAGATGATCAAGCTTTTTTTTTCTCTCTCTTCTCCCTGGTGATGAGAAACAAAGACATACTAGACATGGGGAGATTTGATATACATCGCCAGGGGAGATTTAGGCTGGACATTAGGAAGTACTACTTTTCTGAAAGAGTGGGCAGGCGCTGGAACGGGCTGCCCAGGGAGGTGGTGGAGTCACCGTCCCTGGAGGTGTTCAAGAAACGTTTAGATATAGCGCTGGGAGACATAGTTTAGTGGGGTTGGTGGTGGTAGGTGGATGGTTGGACTAGGTGATCTTGTAGGTCTTTTCCAACCTAGCTCATTCTATGATTCTATGATTCTATGTAACTAATTCTCAAAACCCTGGTGATGTGAGCAGTGTTTGTAGACCGTTCTCTTGGCAAGCTACAAGGAAAACTGGTTTTGTGCTCACCTTGCTGGTCCAGTAGTGGATTTCAGGATTTTTTCCCACTCGTTTGCTTGAATCCAGGAGTTTCAGCAGCTTTTTATTGGTGTCACAGTGACAAAGCTTAGGAGCTTTCCCAGCATTTTGCTGAGCCAGGGTGGCTGCATGAGACCTCCTTAGGTCCCACAGCATCCCCCTTGGACCCAGACCCCCTGGTGTCAGCAGCTGAGTTGGGAATGGATGTGGAATATTGAAAGTGCAATAATGATGGCACTGGCATAAGTGGTTGGTGATAAAACTGATGTTTTCAGCTTGCCTGAGCTGTTAAAGCTTGGGAGTCCTACAGACAAGAGTTTCTGAGACCATGAGGATCTATCTACCTAGGGTCATATGCCAGACCGTTCCATGTAACACTGTACCTTTTCCAGCCCAACCAAGTTAAAAAATAGCTTTGATCAAGCCAAATCAGTCATATCACAAACAGAAGCCCCATGTTGTTTTCTTTACTTTTTGTCCCATCTGCTGTCCCATTTTGTTTTTAATCTGTATGTTAAAGCCAAACTCATGTATTAATATGCGTAATAATTACATGTGGGTCTAAGCAAGTACTTTTCTGCCTCAGTTCTGCTTTTTTGTTTGTTTGTTTACAGGTTGAAAGCAAATGGTGTCCAGATACACACCAGAAAAGTTGCAGATTTATGGGAGCTGCACAGCGAGTATGACATTGTTGTCAACTGCGCGGGCATCGGAGCCCGCCAGCTTGTGGGGGACCAGCAGCTGTTCCCCATCAGGGGACAAGTGCTCAAGGTTCATGCTCCTTGGGTGAAAAACTTCATCCGGGATGGGGACGGCTTAACCTACATCTACCCAGGGATACACAGTGTAACTCTTGGGGGAACCAGGGAAAAGGAGAGCTGGCATCTCTCCCCTGACCCTAGCACTACCAAAGACATCTTTGACAGATGTTGCTCTCTTGAGCCCTCACTGCAGCAAGCTCAGGATATCAAGGTGAAAGTGGGCCTGAGGCCATCCAGATCATGTGTGAGACTGCAGAGAGAGGTTCTGAGTCAGGGAGGAGCAAAGCTGCTGGTGGTTCACAACTATGGGCATGGGGGAGGTGGCTTTTCAGTGCACAGAGGCACAGCCAAGGAGGCCGCTCACCTGGTGAGAGAGTGCATTGCTGCTCTGCAGGGTTCCTCATCCACGGCCAAGCTTTGAATCCCTGAACCTCCTTTTCCATTTATGACAGGCTAATGCAGCATCTCCTTGTAGAACCTTTGGACTTCTATTTCATTGCTGGAGAGAAGGAAGCTAAAACAACTTGTGCCATTGCAGGCACTTGGTGGTATCTCACCCGGCTTCCAGCAGCCACCTTGGAAAGCTGTGATGGGTCCATCCAGGCGTTAGTCCAGCTCTCCATCTCCTCCATCTGGTATCATTACTGCCCTGATGATTTCTTCTAGCTTTGTGCTTGGGAGGCTACAAGATACATAAATATCCTTCACATAGCAAAAATCACTGCTTCAGTATAGTACAAATAACATAAATCAAGCATTTAGTCATCTGCATCTAAAAAGCATACTGGATGCACTAGATTCAGTAAAAACTAGTTCTCTGCTGTTGTGCCAGATCTAATCTTGTATTGTCCTTACTCTGCCACCTTGCTAACAAACTTTGCCATTGCCTTTATGAGTTACAGTAAAAGTAAAACTCTGCCCAGGGGTGTGGACAGTGCTCCGGGTCTACTCTTGCAGAAAGCAGCGGCAGGGACAGGAACCCTGTCACATGCAGGGACCAGACAAGTATGATTTCAGGAGCAGGTTACATATTTCACCTTGCGTGACTTAATACAAAATTTCTGTGAGAGGAAGTTGCCCTGTATGGACTACAAGTTTGTGCATCACCTTTCGTGCTTTATTACAAATATCTTCTATTCCGAGTCCCTCCGATTTTGCTCTCAGACATAAGCTGATTTTTCCCAAATAGCAGCATTGACATGGCCCATCTGCCTGTATGCTATGAAAAAGAATTTATCAGGGTGGGCTTAGGAGTGCAAAAATTTCTACTTCTCTTCAGCACTTGCAGCTTTCCTTGCAAAAGTGTATATAAATAAACAAGTGACAAACCAACAAAGATCTTAGCACCAACTTCAGTTGTGTAAGGGAGAAACAAGCCATGTAAATCTAGATAAACACTGTAAAGAGAAATTTGAGCTTGCTGTCAAAGTACAAGATGAATGTCTGACTGTTAGTGATTAAACTGCTCATTAGACTGGAAATGGCTTAAGTGTTAGCATCCACTTTTGACTTGTTCTTTGTCCTTAAGTTTACAAACCAAACCAAAATCCTTCAAGAAATAACATGATTACATTTGATAAATACAATTCTAACAGAAGGGCAAAGGTCACCCATGTGGTGTTTTCTTTCATAAACGAGGGATTTTCTCTCATTCAGAGAGGCCTGGCAGAGCCAAGAAGGGCCCTTGTGTAACATCACATTCAGAAGCATTTGCCAACTCCTGCTACTGGCACGAGGAAAGAGGACAGTTATCCTTCACAAGGGACAGCTGTTGAAAAGGCAATCATCTAAATTAAACTTCAGGTCAGTTAGTGCTTGGGACCAACGTAAGCCAGCCCTGCCTTCAGCCAACTTGCCTTCTTCTTCTCAGCTCTGGCTGCTAATTTTGTGCCTCCCCCTCAATTATTTGTCTTTTTGAAAGGGCAGAGCTGCTGCTTTTGGCAGCAGTGTTGGTATTGTGCTTGTCAAAGCACAGCTTTGTCCTCAGATAACACAGAACAAAAAAATGCATGGCTTAAACCCATGAGAATGGGTTATTTTTTTCCTAGTCTTGATTTTAATCTTAAAAAAAACCCCAAGTTTAGCTTAAGCTTTAGCTACAAAAACTAATAATACCCATAGCATTAGTTCATACATGACATCCTGCACTTATGTAATTCCCAACATTGTGTGATGACATGGGTTTTGTAAAGGGAATTCTTTTGCCCGCTTCGCATGCCATTGCACTGCTGGGCTCGTGAGGTGGTTTTGCAGCTCCTTGCACTTTACTACCTTGGAGAAGACGGTCCCATCAGCAGTCTGAGCCACTCCACCACTTATCAGTACATGGATTAGCACTGGCCCTGCTTTCCCTGTAGGATGCCATTGGTGACTTCCCTCCTGTGTGAAAATGGGTGAGTAATGCTTTCATCGCCTCTCTGTCCTGTGACCAGGAGCTAACTCACGAGAGGATCTTCCCTCCTACCCCATGCTAGATCAGCCTCTACCAAGTCTTTGGTGACAGTTTATGAAGACTTCCCAGAACATGAGCAGATTGTATTGACTAGGATTATTCCTGTCTGCAGCCTCATTGTTCTGTCTGAAGCTGTAAGGCGAGGGTGAAGCTTTGTTGCTCCTCACTGCAAGGCTCTGCTGATTCTTCCCTTAGGCCACATACACCTCAGAACTATTCTATTACTATGGTTTTAACCACTTGCTTGCTAGGAGTGTCAGACTTACTGCATTTCTCGAGGTCCCTCGGAGCACTTAAAGGCAACCAGTGTCACATGCCATTGTTTTTTTTTTTTTGGCTGTTTTAAGTAAAAGGTTATGCACTGTCCCTTAACAGCACGGCTACGTCACATTAGTGTTCCCCCCGAGCGACTAACATCTGCTTCTCATGAATTTGTTACTATCTGTTTCATCTGTTTCTTCTAAAACCTAATCTAATGGCTCTTCAATCTAAGGCAGATTCTCTGCATTATCCCCTTAACAAATGGTTCTGTGGTGGGAATTTCACTAAGCTCTTGTGTGCTGAGTGCAGATACAGTAATCTATTTAGCTGTTCTCTCAGGGCTTGTGTTCCCCCAGACCCCTTTGATACCCTGACCACTTGCTGTCTGTGTACCTGGTCACCAGCAGCCCCTCCGGCAGGGCCCCTGCCACTGATGGGTGAGAGAAAGATTTTGGTCCATTAGCAAACTATTTTTTCAAAATATTTTTTAGTCTCCCTATCTGTTTCTGTTTTTAATGTGACAGAGTTCATGTGCTTTTCCATTTCCTCATCTGAACATGATTTATTTTGGTTCCTTCCCACTTAATTTTTATCAGGGTATTACAATGAGCCAGTAGTTGTATTTCTTCTGGAAAGTCTCTGATGTTTCTGTTGGGTCAATATTCTTATAAAAACCAAGCATTTTAGTCTCACATCCTATTTTTAGACTGAAAGCAAACAGAAGCATGCATGCATCCATCCTGACTGCTTCAATTTCTATGCCCTGTTAAAAGGGGCTTTATTTGCCTGAGTTGCACCTTGCCATTTCCTGCTTAATTGTTATTATAAAGATATTAAAATGGCACCTGTAAGGTGCCATCAACCCCTGCTCCTCTCTGCCTAGTTACTTTCTCCCAGTCTGTAGTTTGAAATTCTCTTTAAGTCTTACTCTTTCACACAGAGGCTTTCTGCCCTGCTAAGGTCTTGTCACATAAAAGGCTGACCATCTGAAGTTCGTTGAGATGAGTTCTTCCTTGCTTGCTCAGTCCTTGGGGTCAGTCTGTGGTAATATCTCATCAGTCACCCCTGAGTGTCTGCTCCTCAGCCAAGGACCCTGCCAGAAGCAGAAGCAAAGATGAGGCCAGTGTGAATCCTTCAGCTCCAGCTGAAGATGAGTTGTCATCCCAGCAATATGCAAAACTCCATTTTGATTCTGTCTGTGCTGTTGAATCAGCTCTCTTGTCTTCATCTGGAAATGCCATGTCAAGGGAACAGCCACACATGGGAATGCATTGATAATGGAAGGTCATTAAGCCTCCTTGACTTTGCATGGTGATGAAGAGTCATGAAAGAATGTCAGTTAGCTGTCACCTGTGGAAAAGTACAAACTTCTTTCCTTCCTCCCATCAGCCTCAGGGCTCACTCAATGCATGGTACAATGTCTCCTGCCTTTTCCTCATAACATCCCCACCTCCTAGGGAAGGATCCTTCCCTCATCCATCTGAAATTCCTGGGAGTGATAATTAGGTTTCAGCCTGGCTCCGGGAGCCATCCTTGTGCTGCTCCCAAGCCCCTGATTGTCCACACATAAGCTAAATGGACCGTACTGGAGTATTGCCTTCCTACCCACACTTTCTAATTGACATTGAATAGCACTTCTGGCAGATGGCAACCAATCTGTCATGCTCATGATGAACATCAAAGATGCAATTATGGCATAGGAAAGGAATAATTATATTTTCAGACATTTTTATCAATCCTTACGATGGCAGACAGCAGATGGGCTGTGTGATGGATTTCAGAAATTGAGCACAAAATAATAGTTTTCTGCAAGAGGGAGTTTTGTTGGTTTTCTTTGCAAAAACAAAGCCATAAAGACGTAGTGTCTTGATAAAGGCTTTTGCCTACATTTAAAACAAATTTGCAAGATTTCTGAAAAATACAGGAAAATTCGTGTTCACCATTCTTTGTAACTCTTTTTAAGTCGAATACAGCTTGAAATAACCTTTGTTGTGATACATTCAAATTTATTTGGACTAAATGTAGTAATTAAAAGGAAAATCATGGCCTAGACCGAGATTTATATTGTTTTTACAGCCACTGTAAATAACAGCATATGCTGTACACTGGTTTATTCCATCCTGCTCTATTCCCTGTTTTCCACCAGAGGGTGATGTTGGATCGAGCAGTTCGTGAGACAAAATCACAAGCTCCACAGCAAAGGCTGAATTAAGTGGTGCTGAACTCAGATAGTGGAAGTGTGGGTGCCTGTGGAGATCCCACATACCTGTAAGGCACTGGTGGCTTGGAGAACTTGTGTGCTGCAGAGCATAAGAATAATCATGTTCTGAATCTTATGGGAAAGCTTAAAAAAAAGAGCATTGAAGAAACAGAAATGTGAAGGGAGCAGCACACCAGAAGCTGTTGTTAATAAAAATAATAGATTATAATTCTAAACCAAGCCACTGCTATTACATGACCTCTCAGAGATTTTATCCCACAGAAGACTGCAGGCGAAACCACTGCTTTGGGCAGCGAGGTGTCTTCATGTGGCAGGGACAAAACAACCCCTGGCTCCATCCCTATGGGGCTGCAGCTTGGCCAGCTCCCAACAGGCATTTTATCTCACATGTGACATTTGGGTGCTTAGGTACCACTAACTGTCATTGTTTTATGGGTGATCAGAAATAGTCTGTTTTGCTTCTGAGAATTTCCCCCTCAAATGCCTGTTTTCCTCAAAAAAGAAGCCAAAGTTAATGTTTTTTTTTTTGTTTTTTTGTTTTTTTTTTTTGAGAAAGAAAGGTGAGGATGAGTTAAAATTCAGCTGTATGAAGAGGGAGTGGTTGAAGTAAAAAGATAGTGGGAAGAAACTTTCTGAAAATGAGCTTCACGGAAATGGCATTGTGCATCGCATGCTGTCTTCTTGTCCTTGTCCTATGAAGAACTCCTCATTGCCAGCTCAGCCACAGCCATGTCCTGGACAACACTGGTTATCTGCTGTGGCAGAACTCCTGGGTTAATCACTGTCCTTGCCTCAGCTGACAGTTTGGATAAAGAAAAGGCTTGGGAAAAAAGGCCTGCCCTCAGGGGAGGGTGCAGCCGAAGAGAGAGCCCCTGCTTTCCTCCCTATGCAGTGCAGGACTGGGCTCCAAGGGATAGGGCTTCTCTTCCCTGTGCGGCCTGCAGCCTGATGAGTAGAGCAGTGGGACAACTAGTCTCCCTTGGGCGTGCAAAGAGTGGTGTTTGGGTTTCTCGTGCACAAGACATATCTCTGAAATAAATATCTCTGGATTAAAAAAAAAAATGTAATTCCTACTCTGAGGTGTAATTTGAATGAAAAAGCTGCTCTTGACTTTTGAAGGAAAGGGACTTAAGCATCTGAGGTCTGGGAAGTGACACAGAGCTAGAACTTCTTGCAGCACAGGATGTGGGGAGGTCTCTCAGTCATTCAGCTTCCTCTTTCTTATCAATGCTGCAATGAGCCAAGCTTTGGAAACATGCTGAAGGCCTCAGGCTCCCAGGAGCAACACATAACTTTACAGAGGTGAGGTGTCAGGGAGATGCTTTGAGGAGCACTGATGACCCTGTTTTTGAGAATCCCCCCAGTGCCCAATATGTCTTTTGGCCGTGTTGTGAATTTGCCTGCACAACATCAGAATTCCAGCAATAATCACAGAGAAAACTGCTATTGAGATTTGCAGTGGGGTAATTGCCTCAAACAGAAGGATGAATACCTTTTTTTTTCCTGGCATTTAATGGGCCTCTTAAGTGAATGGCAATAAACTCTAGGAGAACAGATGTTTTCCCTCTTTTTTTTGTTCCCTTGCATCTCATACATAATTATGCGCTAAAATGTTCTTGCCTGGGTTTCTGAGAGCAATCTTACTGCTGTTTGTCTTAGTGCTATAAGGCTGAGCAGTCCGGCACGAGGACTGAGCAAGAAGCCCTTGATTTCCATAGGAGGCCACAGGCAAAATGTGGAACACAGGAGGCTCTCTCTGAGCACCAGGCAACGCTGCTGTGCTGTGCGGGTGATGGAGCACTGGCACAGGCTGCCCAGAGGCTGTGGGGTCTCCTCCTTGGAGATCTTCAGAAGCTGCCTGGACGTGGGCCTGGGCACCCTGCACTGAGTGTCCCTGCTTGGGCAGGGGTTGGAGCAGGTGGACCCAGAGGTTCCTTCCCACCTCAGCCATACTGTGATGCTGTAGGAAAATTTGCCTTCCAGCTGCTGTGGTGCAGGTTTCAGTGCTGGGTTTGCTCCCTGCTTGCTGCAGTGCCCTGCCCAGGTGGTTTCTTGCCATGAACCCAGGGTGGCTTGGGGTGGCTGCTCCTCCTCTGCCTTGTGGGGCAGGTAGGAGCCCTGTGAAATGTTTCTCCCTGTGCAGTGTCAACTAGGTCACCCTGCAGAGGTACTAAATCTTCACAAACTCACCTCATCCTCCCCAGAATCCCTTCAAGGCATGTGGCTGACCTCTGCTTTCTGTGTCCATGATTGAGGATGGAGGTGAACATGCTGTGGGCAAACACCTGCCAAAACTACGTCCCCTGCGGTAACACCTAACCTAGATACAAACCCTCGGCTAAGGAGGTTATTCCTCTTCAAACCAGCAGCAATATCCCTGCACCACTGGAGCTACTCCGCATAGCATGGAGGGCAGGCTGCCTGCTTTTCCTGCCTGCAGGAGCAGTGCAAGCTTTCATCCTCCCCTCCTGATCGTGGCTGCGCAGGCAGCATGCTGGCCAGGCCATTTATCTCCTCATCACTAGGATTTTGATAAATTATTTAAAATGCAGCCAGCAGGAGGGGAGATCTGGCTGACCGCATGGTTATATTTCAGAAAAGCAAGCTTTTTGTTATGCATAAAGGCAGAGGTATGGAATTTAGTGTCCTGGATACACGCAACACATTCCAGACATGGGTGAGACCTTTATGAAAGGTGGATATGTATTTTTAAACCGGCATGCTGCTGCTCATGGACATTTTTGCATGCCTCCTCTCTGCAGAACCTCACTGCTTTTCACCCATCAGATCCATCAGGGATGCTGCCAGCCTCTCCCAGCTTCTATTTTATCCTATTGCCTTTAATGAGGCATAAATAGTACTGACACACACCAGTGTATCAAACAACATCGCCAGACAGAAAAAGCACACAGCACATCAGTCATGGCTCTTAATTTGTTTGTGGAACTGCTGCCTGGTTCTCTGCTGCAGCCCCAGGGCTGCACCTTGCAGTCCTTCTTCCTCAGAGAGCTCTTCCCTGGGTGTGCAGATGGGAGTCCCTCCATGATCGAGGTTTGGATGTTCAGCACTGCCACCATCCCCAGTATAAATACTTTGGCACTTGCACATAGCGTAAGCCCATTCAAAGCATGTCGTAAAAAGGCTTAAATGAGTTCTTAAAGCCATAAGTTTTACTTCAGCTCTGAAGCATTGCAGAATTCTGACCATTATGGATTTATCCCTTTCCCAAATTACATTTTTTTTTAATGAGAGATTCATCCTCAAGCTCGGAAGTGCTAAAATGCCTGTAAAATGAATTGCATCAAAGGTAAATAAATAAATAAATAAAAAGAGAGAGAAAGATGCACCAGAGTACATACCCAGAGTACCACCATTGTAATCCTTAAAGCATACTGAGAAGTGGAGTTTGTAGTAGGAATTTGGGATAATTTTTAAGCAAAGCTGGACATCTGACTGGGACTGCAGTATAGATAGAGGGGGAATGCAAACAACAAACTAATATCACAGAACTATTTCTGCAATAGCATGTGAACTGCATATGAGATATCCCTACATAATTCCTCTAAACTGAAATGTCTTTTAAAAAAAAACAAACAGCAATACATGTTTTCAACGTGTAGATTGGAACCTGTTCGATGAAATTGTCAGCCTTTGCTGCTGCTGCAAAGCAGTTTTGCTCACTCAGAATGATTAGACAATTTAGTAACAGGCAGACGGTAAAATCCCTGTTGTTCCTTTCCGGGAGCGAAATACTGATTGCTGGAGGCAATGGCCTCATTGTGGACAGCACAAGGCTGAGATATGAGTAAACAAAGGTAAGGGCTGGGGACAGCAGAGCTGCAGGAGATCTCTCTGAAGAGCCTCCTGGTTGCCTTCAGCATGAACATGGGCACACACACAGGTATGGATAGCTGCGAGCAGGGATGCCCCAGAGCGCTGCTCAGAGGTAAGCCTTGATCTCAAATCCCCTTTTTGAACCATTAGTTATCAAATATCCCTTTCATCATGTTTGAAATTCATGGCCATGTTGTTTGGCTCTCTGTTGTGAGAGAGGAGAAAGCGCTTCTTCCTGTGTCCCTGGCACAGAGATACTTCTGCAGAGTTGTAAGTGGGATTTAGAGCACAGGGCTCTAAGCAGAGCCCCTGCAAAGGTCTGACACCTTGTGCATGGATGACTACAACCAGCATTTCCAGCACAAGCCAGGAGTGTAGGAGAGAGGAGAGGAAAAGGGTGTCCTTTGCTCTGTCCTGTAGATTTTGGCAAGTGGCTCATACCAAATGGGGTTGTTAAGCCAAGCAGAAAAGAGCATTTTTATTCATTCACTTGTTTTATAGGAGGAATATTTTACTTCCATTAGCAGCCCTTGGAGAATCCAGTGAACTCCCGGTGGTGTTTTTCCTGCCTGGAGTTTAGCTCTGCCTGGAGAGCTGGGCAGACAGTCATGATGCTGAGCCAGAAGGCAGATGCAGGCTGTGAGGCTGGGTGGGGGCAGAAGACGGATGGCGGAAAGTACAGGGTTTGAGCTGAGAATGGCCATAAGGGAGGTTAGCATTTAAGGACTGCGGCAAGGGAGTTGGCAAGGGAAAGCTGAAGGAATTTGACTTTATCTTGCCTTTCTTGTTATGTTCACAAATCCACAGCCCTGTGGCCTCTCTACTTTTCAGGTTTTCTTATCCCCAGCACAAAATCAACCTTCTCCTTTAGCTGGCTGCAGCTGGCTTCAGCCTCTGGGTCCTCTGGAGCAAGAAGAGCCTCTCCTGGACTCCTCTGGATGAGCCCAACCAACCAGCCCCAGAAAACTGATGCTGATGCTGGTGGTGGTATTCAGCCCAGTGTGTACTTGCTTCACATGGACCTTTAGGACTCTTTGAACTACGATATGATCTGCTGATGTTTGCTGTGTGTGTAATGGAGAACTCACCAGTGTCAGCAGAGATTTTACTACATAACAATATCCCAGATGAGATCTGAGTTCTGAGCAAAAGACAGGACTGGAACAATGAACTCCCACTGCTGCTAAACTTCTCCCTTCCAGAAGTTTAATGCTCTCTTGCTAGGACAATTTGTAAATTCTGGAGGAATGTTATATATTTAAAGACTTCTGGAGAAATGAAGTGAGCTGCAGCAAATATGTGCTATCTATACAGAAGGTAAACAGAGCAGGACTCGTGTTTGATTCCAGTTATAAAAAAACAGAATCGTAGAATGCTTTAGGTTGGAAAGGACCTCAAAGATCATCCAGTTCTAACTCGTGGGAAGGGTCACCAACTACTAAATCAGGTACTAGATCTGGTGGCCCAGGCCCCTCCAACCTGGCCTTCAACAACCACTCTGGGCAGACTTCCAACACCCTCTCAGTGAAAACTTTCCCCCTAACGTCCAATCTAAATCCCCTCTCTTTAAAACCATTCCCCCTTATCCTATTACTATCTGCTCATGTAGATAAAGGCATAATGCTCCCTGCTCTCAGTAGGAATTCCATGCTCAAAGCCAATGTTTCTATTACTCTTTGCAATATGTTCTCTGTTGGATCCAGCACAATGTATTTTCCCCTAAGACTATCCATCTTGTTGGGGGACAACAGGGAGGGGAAGCCATTTGCTGCCTGTCCCAAAGAGTGTGCATTTTGCAGAAGCTCTGGAACTTTGCTTGGCTCTGTTTCCCAAAAACTGTCTCAAAAGGGCTGAGATGATTCTCCCAGCCAAACTGGAGCTGAAAACATTATGCTGGAATTTTAATTTGCTTCTCTTCTTAACAGGAATTGCTCAGTCAGGTGTCTTTGCAGCTGATTCCTGGGGGAAGAAATTAGTTCATAACTCACTTGTCAAAACTGAGAGGATGCTGGAGAGGTGCAACGCTGGAGAGGTGCAACTGATGAAGGTACCACCTTAATTCCCATTGATTCTTTTGCTAGCCCAGATAAGGCTTCCCGTTGTTCCCAATATTTCCTGAGATCTTCCTCTATCACTTTTCTCTATCCTCTATCCCTTTTCTCTGTCTCCAGAATCCCCATTTGGGTCTTAACAGACAGACGTGCATTTAAAAGAGACGGGGGAGAGCAACGAAACGTTCAATAGCTGGTTAAAATACAAAAGCAAGAAGAAAACATCAAGTAGAATTCACAGTGTTCTTTATCAGGGTGGCTTTCAGCAGCATCCTCCCAAAGTGCATTAACCAGCGCTGTAGGAGGGGAATCGTAGAACTGTAGAATCACCAAGGTTGGAAAAGACCTCCAGGATCATCTAGTCCGACTGTCCACCTGTCACCAATATTTCCCCACTAACCCACGTCCGTTAGTACAACATCTAAATGTCTCTTGAACAGAGATGGTGACTCCACCACCTCCCTGGGCAGCCTGTTCCAGTACCTGACCACTCTTCTGGAAAAGAAATTTTTCCTAATATCCAACCTGAACCTCTCCTGAGACCTGCGCAAGGCAAGCACTGCAGTCAGAGCTCGGTGGTGACAAGGGGCTGGATTCAGGGCTGGAGCTTTCTGTCCAAGCTGTACAACCACACCAGAACAGCAAACGAACCTTTGACACTAGATACAGGAAAGCCTTTTGTTTTCTGTCCGGATTTATTTATTTGAATACACTTTCTTCAAGCTTCAAAGTCCCAATTTCTCAAGGTTTAAACTCTGACAGAGTTTTAAAGTCGGTTCGGGATCTCCCCACTCTTCGAGCCTTGCCCTTCACGCTCCTGTCCTTAAGACAGCCGTACCGCCTGTCTTCCAGCCCCGCTCCCGGCCCCTCGCACCCGCTGTGCTGCCACCCGCCCCCGCCCGGCCCGCAGCCGCCGGCCCCTTCCTCCGACGGGCCGCGGCGCGCGGGGGGCAGCGCGGCCCCTCCCCGGCCGGCCCTGCTCGGGGCGGGGTTTCCACACTTTTCAGGCCGGCCGCGGGCGCGGCCCGCCGGCGGCATGAGCCCTGCGGCGGGGCCGCGATGCCCAAGGAGCGGCCGCTGTGGCGGGGCGCGGCCTTTCGCCTCTGCGTGCTTTCGGCCGCGCTGCTGCTCTGCCTGCAGCTGGGCATGCGGCGCTCCTGGTGCTCGGAGGAGAAGCCCCGGCTACCCGCCGTGGCGGCGTCGGGGCGAGGGGTGCCCCCGCCCCGCGGCACAGCGGTGGCCCCGGGGCGGCGGCGGGTGACCTACGTGCGAAGCGGGCGGCGGGGCGGCCGGCCCGGCTGCTGCCCCCCGGGCAGGAAGGTAGGGCTGGGCCGGGCGGGGGGCCTGGGGCAGCCCCGGCTCACAGGTGCGGCGCCTGGTTTCTGGCAGGAGCGAGAGGATTGGGATGCTTGTTATGGGGTGTTCTTGGCAGCCTTGCTGTCAGGGGTGATGCTTTGTGTGGAGCTGTGTGCTTAGGGAAGGTGGAACGGCCCTGTGGGAATCCCACTGCTTTTCCCTAGAGCTGGGACCTGGGCAGAGTGAATAGCTGCTGCTGCTACCTTAACAAGTCTAAAGCCACAGACTTCTGTGGAGTGGGCCATGCGTGGTGCTATTGTTGAACTGAAGCTTATTTAAAGCTGAGGTGATCACTGAGATGTGAGATGGTTTGAATTCAGAATTTCTCTTGTTTTGCCTCATCCTTCATGGGGAGCTGTGTTGGAAGGGGCAAACTGCTGGTTCTGCCCCAGCTTTCCTGGAAGATTTGGGAGGTGAAATGATTGAATGCCATATTCCTCCAGTGCTGGCAGCGATGATGAAGATGTTGTCATGGGGTGACATTGTTTGAGGCTCAGGGGAGACCTTATTGCTCTCTACAGCTCCCTGAAGGGAAGTTGTGGCGAGTGGGAGTCAGCCTCTTCTCCTGGGTAACAGTGATAAGACAAGAAGAAATGACATCAAGTTACGCCAGAGTAGCTTCAGGTTGGGTGTTAGGAAAAATTTCTTCTTCAAAAGAATGGTGAGGCACTGGCACAGGCTGCTCAGGGAGGTGGCGGAGTCACCATCCCTGGAGGTGTTCAACAAATGTGGAGATGTGGCACTGAGGGATGTGGTTAGTGGGCATGATGGGAATGGGCTGATGGTTGGACTAGATGGTCTTAGTCTTTTCCAGCCTTAACGATTCTGTGATTCTGTAAGGACTGCTGGCTTCGCAGTGTGCTGTGGTGTTGACACCTGGTTGAAGCACCTGGGTCTTGCAGCGTCAGTTCTTCTGATTTTGTGGTCGAGGCTGAGTTACTTGATATTCCCGCAACATCTAGCTTTTGAGTGATTTTAATTCCAGAGAAGCTGTTGGTGCCTCATCCCTGGAGGCACTCCAGGCCAGGTTGGATGGGGGCCCTGGGCAGCCTGAGCTGGGGGGTGGCAGCCCTGCCCACTGCAGGGGGTTGGGGCTGGGTGGGCTTTGAGGTCCCTTCTAACCTGAGCTGTTCTGTGATTCTAATTACGGAATGACTTCAGCATTCGTTTGAAAAACAATTGTGGTCATGTGAATTCGGGTAGTTTCTTGAAAACATGCACTAAGCATGGCATCGAACGCAGGAGACCAAAGTAAAGCGTACCCTAAACCGACGTTACTATTTTTTGAGGAAATCCTGAGGGAGAACCAGCAATATGAGAGTGCTCATCACGTGGCTGTTCACATCAGCATCCTTCCAGCCATGCAGAAAGACACCTGGCCAGGACACAGAGATTTGGGCCAGGGAAGAGGGATGGAGCCCCAAGCGCAAGGGCCAGGCAGCTCAGCTGTGCCAGGGTGGGATTGCATTTTACTACAGGTTTTAGATGCTTTTGTGTCTTCTGTCTGTCCACAAAGCACTGTCAGTCCATTTCTAAAGTCTGCAGAGGCTTTCAGGAGTGTTCTTCCTCCACTGGTGGTTTTGTTGCTGTTGTTGGAATATGTTGTGTTGTGTGAGCCAGCAGGATGGCAGTAATAAAAAATCAGCAAGAGCCAGCTTTGCTCTGTTTCCTCAGAGCCGTTTCATTATAACTCTGCTTCCACTTACGTCTCTGGCATAAAACAAAACACCAATGAACAGAATGTTTCCATAGGTCTAGTTGAATATTTTATTTTCTGCCCATATAAAAGAAATTGTAGTGATGTACAGAGAAATTATTTGTTGACTACTTGGAAGCATGTTAAAGCTTTCTGCAGCAGAACTGTAGTCAAGCAAACAGCACCAAAAGGGAGGAAAACCGTTCCCAGGTAGGGTGGGAAGGATGGGAATTTGCCTGTAAAATGGTCCTTGTGTCTGCAGGAAATGGCTGGTATAAATGTGCTTTATTTGTGATCACTGATAAATTTGTGTCAGTGGGGAGAGTGACTGCATGGCAGATGGAAGGGTTTTGCCATCGAGGTTACGTGTGTCTGTTCCTTAGCACCTGGCGTGCACATATGAAAAATGCTAATTGAAAGCCACGGGGAATAAGGTCACCGAAAACCAGATGCTGTTGGTCTTGCTGGCAACTGGTAGTCAAAAATTGATAGAGTAAGGGGGAATTGCTTTTAAACTAGAAGAGCAGAGATCTAGGTTAGATGATAGGAAGAAATTCTTTACTCAGAAGGTGATGAGGCAGTGGCACAGGCTGCCCAGAGAAGCTGTGGGTGCTCCATCCCTGGAGGCTCTCAAGGCCAGGTTGGATGAGGCCCTGGGCAGCCTGAGCTGGGGGGTGGCAGCCCTGCTCATGGCTGGGGTTGGGGCTGGGTGGGCTTTGAGGTCCCCTCCAACCTGAATCATTCTGTGACATGGTCAGCAGATGATGGTCATCTGAAAAACGGGAAGAATTACATGATGTGCTGCAAATGTAAAGCAAATGGTAGCTTGTAATCCCATTTGTAGTTTGGGCGGAGTGCTTACAACTGTGTTGTTGATAATAAAATGACCAAATATGTTTATAAAATGACTCTGTGTTCTGCTTGTGTTAAATGTTGGTATGGGAATACACGGAGCAGATAGCAAAACTCCAGCTATATGTAAGCAGTTAGAGTTCTGATGTGTACCTGCTCGTGCAGTAGGTATTGGTGAGATCTGCATCCACGTAGTGCTGCAGGCATGGGAGGGAAGTTTTAAAATGTTATTGCTGGCTGTGATAATTAAAAAAATAAAGTATGTGGAATTTTAAATTACTGAAAATTCTTAGCACCGTGGTTGCAGAAATAAGTTATGGTAGGCTCTTGTGTTTTGAAATGGTGGGGTGGAAGAGGGCTTTTCCATGAGTCTGGTTAGGAGGAGTTGGATTTACTTGACTTCTGGGCAGATTTATTTCCGTGTAGGAGGAGAAGAAAAGTAGTTTTGCATGGTGCAGTGCAGTTACGCACAAAAAGCAAACAACAACAACAAAAAACCCATCAGATTTTAGTCTGGGCAGATGTTTTATGTTCCTGCAGTTCTGCTTGCTGAAGCTAGCAGTCTCAGAGTCTCTCTCCTAAAAACTGAAGTTTGACTTGTTGTGTTCTGCCCGGGTTTAGCTGGGTTTTGCAGTCCAGGATTCCCAGAATGTGGGCTTGGTGTAATGCTTCTATCCCTGGGCTGTAGCCATAGGTGTATTTTCTGGAAGTGTGCCTTCTATGAGACTAGAAGCAAAGTACTAAATTTAGTTTCAAAACTGTAGTATTGCCTGTATATTTCTTTGTCTCTTGGAGCTATTTCAAAGGTGGGAAGTACAGGACCTATGTACCCAAGTGAACCTGATGTCATTTTGGATGCTCTTTCACATCGGTGGATATAAAAATATTTGCCTTCAGTGACTGAAATCTCAGAGTTAGGTTTTGCTGCCTGGGACTATGTTCATTTTATTTAGGACTGTAATGTATTTTGAAACATGAAGCATCATTGCCTAAAACAGAACAGTTATGTGAGATGAATTTTTACAGGTATTACTTGTATGCATTTGTATTTTGATTCTTCATAAATGTAGGCTAATTCATTTCTGCTGTTGTCTGTTGGTTTGCTTTTTTTGTTGTTTTCCCCTGTAAATAGAAACTATTTCCCAGAGGCTACTGCTTCTCTGCAGTAACGACTGCTATGGTCTTGTCTTTAATGCAATTTTGTCTGCAAAGTGGTGGGGAATAAGTGGTTTATACGTTGTTTGGTAGTAACTAGTATGGCAGGTTCGAAATGACTTCATGCGATTTAGCATTACATTCATGCTAAAACTTTTCTTTAAAGCTATGTTTTATTTTTACTTTGAAAGAGGTCTTTTCCAACCTTTATGATTCTATAATGCCACTTTCAGTGATTTGTAGGGTTTCCGTAAAGAGTCTTTTTGAATTCTACAAATCTGATAAGCAAATGTATTCAATGTTTTCATGGTCTGCTTGTATGTATATTGTCTTCATGCTGACTTCTTTAAAAATCTATACAACTTTGGATGCTGCTTGAACAGAGAGTTACTCTGCATCTTGATGAGCAAGAGCCAAAAGTCTTGAAGAAAACTTGAGAAACTTCAGAATGAGAAAACTTGTTCCAAAGTCAAATATATCTGTCTGTCAGAGAGTGAATAATGTCTTAGCTTTTACAAATGTGAATCACAGCTATGATTTGGTTACAGAAAAGGAGTGTGATGCTGAAGAGCTGGGTATTATTTATCTTTTGAGCGTGGTTAGTTCTGGACTCTTCCAAGCTGGAGAGAGCCTCAGTGAGAGGGAAGAGATGTGAAGTACAGGAAAGACCTGTAAGGGAAGCCTGAAAGAGCCAGGACTTGCTTTAAACAGGAAAAAAAAAAAAAAAAGTAGGTTACAAGAGGCGTGTGCTAAACTTGTCCAACTGAAAAAGAATCTTTTTTTTTTTTTTGGAAGGGCATAATGACCAATTGTTCTGTAGGTCCACTGCAAGTGGGACAAGAAGTAACTGGTTTCATTTTCAGGCAAGATATTAGGAAAATATTTTAACTTTCCAGCTGGGTAAGCAAAGGAAAGGCTCACAGAAACAGCGTGAACTTTGGTGAGACGTAAGAGCAAAGGTCTTAATTGTGCTGCAAGGCACAGAGGTAGAGCTGAGTCAGTCTCCTGGGGTCGTTTCCACATTTACCTGCTCTGCAATTAGCGAAGCAGTCTGGCAGGCAGAATGTGATTATCCAAACTGGAATTTAGCCTGAACAACCATCTAATGTCAATACAATAAAAAGTGGTAACGGGGTCTTTAAAGACCGTAAGTGGTCATTGCTCTGGCTTAATCCCTCGCTAGAGAGACCAGACTCCACCATAATTGTCCTGCGCTGATTGAGTAGCCCCAGAGGAAGGAACGTTAGTCGACAACTTCTTTCCTCCGGTGCTTGGAGGTCTCTTACCAAAGATAAACTGACCCGAAATTGCTTAGCGTGAGAGATTAGCGCGAAGTAGCGGTTTATGGCTTCAGGCCATTAGTACCTGGGGAACAGCTGCGAGAGCCTTCGTTTTTGTTCAGCTGTTCAGGCAAATGGCACAGACTGGGAGGGTTTGGAAGAAAACAGCAAAATAGGAAACTTTTATCGATAGCAGTTTTCAACAGCAGGCAATCACATCTCGGGAGTGCCAGCTAGCTGCTGCTGCGTGGAGGCTGCTGAGGGCCGCAAAGGTACCCAAGCGTGGAGATCCTTCCCAAAGTCTTCAAAAAAGAGCAGTGCTTCTGGCTTTTTCAGCTGCAAATGAAGTGTGTTTATAGTAGACGGCAAAGAGGAGATGATCATCTTATTTCTCATGATGATGTCACTTTTGAGGTAAAGGATCATGAGAATAACCTTGATTCCTACATGCTTTTTATTGCCTAAATATTTGTCCTCCATGAATTTTTGAGAAGCAGCTGGCAAATGTTATCTTTCAGAAAGTCATTACAGCTTTATGAGATCTAATTATATCCAACAATACAGATTTCTTTCAAATACTGATTCAATGTTTTCTTTCTTCTGTAGGGAGAATAACTTTTCCTAGATAGCTGTGGCACAGAAAAGGTGTGGTTTTTTCTTTTTTTTTTAAATAACTTCACTGTAAGGACGTAACATGGAAGTAGCAATTTCTCCTGCTAATTTCTTGTTACGGAATTAGCTGTTTTGACAGTTGCTCCGGCTTTTTCTTCAGCTAAGCATAATATATGGGCCTGATGTAGAAAGTGAGACTGTCATGACCGTGGTAGCAAGTGTAGGAACAAAACCATACTGACCCAATCCTTCTTGCTGTTCTTAATCTGAAGCTTGTGGGGGTTTCATCCCAATGTGTTGTCAACTCCTGTCTACATTACCCATCCAGGCAGGCCGTTAGCAGAGCTGGGCATGGTCGTTGCTCATGTGCCGGATGTCTCTTTTAAGCCACTTCTTCTGAACTGCAGGTGCAGTTCTGGTTGAAGTCCATGGTGGATGTTTGGTATGAAACCAGAGCAAAGCTCAGCAGACCATGATGGGGGCTGTGGTACTGAAAAATCCAGGGGTGGTGAAGAGTAAAACCTTGTAACAGCTTTGGCTGTTGCAGGCCATGGTGTCTTCTTCCTGCAGCCTTAGCAAACCACCATGGTGAGGGGTGAAGGGGAGGCCTCAACAACTCCCACTGGTTTTCCTCCATGTAGGAGGGGCAGCGGAGGGCTCAACATCTCCACTGAGCCTCTATTGATGTAAGTGATGGAGTGTAGGACCTGGGGCTGTTTTGTGTTCCAGTGATACCAGCATGTGGCAGTGATGGCTGTGACAGCACAGCTTAGATAGAAGTCTTAACTCATCAGTGATGAAGTCTGTGCAAACCACCGCTAAGCTTCGTGGCACCTACAGTGTGCCTCTCCTATTCCTTGTTCGAATGTTAACTCAGAAATCTGTTTGTCTTGGACAGCTGCTCGGCAGTCCTGAGCTGTGTGCTGTGCATGAGTCATTGAACCAACCTGAGTGTTTTTGTAGCTGGTAGAAACACAGCAAGGTACTTTCGTGTGTGATGGAACATTGTCCAGTCTGTGGAAGTCTAAGATCAAACGCAATTCAATTCAGTGAAACAGCTAAAAAGGGGAAAGATAATAAATATTTGTACTTTTTTATTTTCTGTTTTTTATTGTGGTACAGTATGTATATGCTGGAACTTGTTACATTGCATTACTCGCTCTGATGTTGTTGGTGTTCATGTTCCTATATACAGAAGTGACAGGGTGACAGGCTGTCCTGTTTTGAGTAAGCAGATTTCTGAGTGTAATGGAAACTGTGTGCGAATCAATTGAAGCCCTGGGTGACACAAACAGCTGCTGCGATTTTGAGTTCACTCTTGTGATAATACCACAGTCCACAGCGGGAGATGGCTGCAGCATTTCCAGCTGCTTATGCAGTCGTGAATGGAAGATGCTGGATCCTATGAAATGGACGTGTGTGTTCCCCTTGCCTGATCTCTTTCTGTCCTGTCTCTGTCAGCCTTTCTACCAGATCTGCTGTTGGCGTAGACTCCAGCTGCTGCTTGCTCAGACCTCGTCATCAGGGATGATGGGGTCATCGGGGATAATGGGGTGGCTGCGGGTGACTGCTGACCTCACAGAGTGCAGATCACAAGTCCTGGACCTGAAAGCTCTCTGGCTCTGTGAGAAAATCTTGATGGTTTTATTTATTTATTTTGCAGCATTTAAAAACTAATCATATAATTTATGTCCTCCATGACACGTTTGTAAATACAATAAATAAACCTTTACTTGTGTCTTTGTGTAATGATAAATGCAGTAGTTCAGCAACTGTTACCATGTGTACAGAAGTCTCGTTTATTACCAAAGTCTTCCCCATGTGTTCTACAGATGGGAAGAAAGTGGCTTTGCAGTGCTCTTTGAAATTTGGTAGCAGAGAGCTGTCTTGTTTTTACAAAACCCAAATCTGAGAGACGCTTGGGAGGATCCATCTGCCTTAGATTTAGATGCAGAATCTCTGGTCTTATATACTTGTTGAGGAAAGAGCTAACCACGAGCTTGTTTAACAAGGGACCTGCTCACATTTGCTTCGGGTTCCACCCTCTGGTAGATTTGGGGTGCAGCTTTTGGTGCATTGCTGTTTTACTTTCTGGAAGTGACAAAATCCTGAATGGTTTCCAGGACGGATCTTACGGCTCCTGCAGACTAGAGGAGTGGAACACTCTGCCCTTCTTGGGGTGTGAAAAACAAAGCCTGCAGAGGTTCTCAAGAAAAGGCCTTTGATGAGCCAGTTAGGTAATGTATCTCTTGGGGATATCCACAAAATACTGGATGCTCAGTGTTCTTAGAATTGATTTTGATGAGGTGAGAAGTCATGTGCTTTTTTTTGTTTGCTTTGTGACAGGCTAGGAAAAATTAATCTAGACAGAAAGTAAGCAAAGAAGAACATGTTGATGATGTATCAGGGGATAGAAGTGGCTGGGAAATAGGTGCAGATGGAACAATGTTAGAGCCACTGAGCGCAGACACCCTAGCATCACCCTCACTGCTTTAACATCCTCCTGGCCCTGTCCATTCCCAGCTCTCTTCCCCATTCCTCTTGTAACTTGCTAAGCCAAATAATTAACTGGGAGCTTGCAAGCTGGTGACCTTTATTTAGCATCCTCTTTCATATTTTACAAAGAGACAGTGTTTGAAATGCTAGAGGGAAGAGATGGCAATGTCTACTGATACAGCATGTAATCTAAAATATTTTCTTGCCACTTAAAGGCCTAAAATGATAAGAATTGATTGAGTTCCTTCTTGCAGAGTTAGCAGCACTTGTGGATGGAGATCTTAAAAAAAAAAAAAAAAAAAAAAGCCACAAAGAAATGATAAAATTTGTTAGTTCTGATGTGTCTTAGTTTGGTCTTTGCTCATTTATGTTCTACAGCACTGGAAATTTCAAAGAAAGTGAACTTTGCTTCATCTTGAATAAGGCAGGGTAGTAGTCTCTTGTTCATTTTCCCTCACTCTTTTGAGAAAATTAAATGAGAAGCAATTATGTGTCAATTTGCTGCTGCTGAGCTGATACGTTTCTCCTTAGTTAGATGTCTTGATTAATGGTTTGATCTTGTAATTGTTACTCATTATGAAATCCATGGGAATTCTGGGTACATCAGGAGTTCATGCTGAAACTGTGTAGCTGATTAGCGCTATGTTCTGTGCAGTGTTTAGAATTGGTGATAAGACATTGGAAAATCTCCGTTGCTGAAAAGAATGGTGCAAATTTGCCCAAGCGCATCTTCCATGAGCCTGTGGTATGTGGGTCTATGCCTACTTATCTTGAACAAAAAATATTCAAAATCTTGTGCTTTGAAAGAAGCTTGATTTCCTTCTTTATAAATTGGGAAATAAAAGTGAAATCTTAAATTTAAACCCCTAGCAACTGGTAAGCCAGTTCTCATTCCTTTTCTAGGTAGAGGGAACTCATTGCCCAGTGCATGGCCTTGCTTTCTTTAAAAGACTTTAATATAGACTACTCTCCATTGTCTGGAGCTATAATCACATTAAAAACAAGGAAAAGAAAATGTAGACATTTTAAAGCTAATGTGCACTTCATTCTAGGGAGCTCCGTTATCTTGTTTTATTAACTAAGACATGCATAAAATAAGAAGCTGTTGAAGACAGAAGTGAAGTTGGGCTGTTAGTCTTCCCTGGCTGCCCAGTATGATCAAGTGAACTGGTTGAGAGACAGAAGCCCTTACGTCCCTGTCATATCTGTCTGTCTGCCTTGTTCAAGGTTTTACGCTGTGAAATCTACATGCCTGCAGGAGTCCTGCAGCTTTTCAGTTTACCCGCTTTTAAGAATTAATGTTTACTTTATCATGTTACAGATGTCCAGTTCTAGCTTGTTCCCTCTCCTTCTCCCTAGGTGCAGAAGACCCTTGTTACCAGTAGGAGCAGGACCTGTGTTTTGCTTATGGCCATGGTGCCTCTCATATTTTTTGACTGAAATTCAGTGATGAATTCAGGGCCGTACAGATCTACTGATCTTCCACTGCTGTGGATGCATTGGCGCTATAGGCTGCTGGTGAAGGAATTTTCTGATACTCCGAATTGCTCTTTAGTTTGGGAAGTGAGTGGATCCCTTCCTTTTAGACATTTACTCTCCACTTGGAAGAGGGAGAAAGCTGTGCAAGTGTGAAACACTTATTCCTGTGGAAGGGTTTTTACTTTAAATCACTTTTTTTTTTTTGGCCCGTTCTTAGCCTCAGGCAAAGCCTGCTGAAGCCAGTGCATAGGCTGCTAGAGACATCCCAATCTTTACATCGTGGTTAGAGTGCTGGAATTTGCACAAAATAAACTCGGCTTATCTAGCTAGCTGAATATTTACTGATAAAGTCTGTTTGTTGTGGGTGGTGTTTTGAATATTGAGATGAAGCCAGTCTAGGGGAAAATAGCTCTTTTTTTTTTTCTCCTCTGTTGTATGGTTTATGACACCTCTCGTATTTTCTCAAGCAAAGAATTTCCTTTAAAGCGGTTAAGCATACTGATTGAAACCCCAGTCTTTGCTCTGCTTTGCAAAAGTCTGAATGTGACAAGCAGTGGCCAGTGATTGCTGTATCTGTTCCTGGGTCTCCTTATCCTTAAGTGCTGGCACGTAGACGCTGCAGATAATTCAGTTGATTAAGTATTAGACTATTAGACTGCTTAAGCAGTTTTGAGAATTTGCCTCCATAAATTTCAGACAGTTCTAGCTCCTGGTCTCATCTCCATCAGATGAGTTACTACTCTGTCGGCTGCTGGATAGTGCTGGAATTCTGCTGCCTGATTTATTATGGTTTTTCTTTTTTTTCCCACTGTAACAAAGTCCCAATTGCTATGCTATGTAACGAATAAATTAGATGCGGCACTTCCTGAATTTGTAAGTGCCTACACAATGACATTGTGGCTGGTGCTCTGGAAGCTTTCTGTCAGCTCCGGGCCTGCTCCCTGCCTGCTGCAGGTGTGTGACCGGAGCCTGGGTCTGCCACTGGGTTTACAGGGGGCTGGCAAGCTGCTTCCCAGCACCCGTGTCCTGCTGAAGCCAGGGGTTCAAGCTGAATTCAGTGGAGCATTAGTCACTCAGTCCTCAATACATCCAGGCCTGCCTTGTTAGTTTTGGAAAGGCCTCTTTCCCAAAGCCATCTCCTAATTTTTTGAGCAGTATAAATGTTGTTAGTTAATGGTGGTGCCAAGCATCTTTTTTTTCTTCTTATTTTTCTTTCTTTTTCTCCCCCAATGCATGCTTTTTATATGAGGTGCATGTTTTAGTGGGAATGCCCAAAGTTAAAAGCAGAGCCTGAGAGAGCGTGGGCTGTGCCCTGGGGCATGTGCTGGCCTCCTCAGTGCACTGTGGGAGATGCAGGCCTTGCCAGGCCTGGGGCATTTACAGAACACAGGAGTTGTACTTTGGGTGCAAGCTCCAGACCTGGGAAGTGAGTGATGCTGGTGGGCTATCGATCTAAGCCGTGGGGTGACGCTCAGAGCTGCCTGTGGGCTCTGCCACCAGAAGCAGTGTTAGCAGCGCCCTGTAGGAGGGGATGGTGCCCAGTAGGTGGGGGAGAGCCAGGTGCATCTTAGAGCGTCCCTCTTCAGTACTATAAAGCACACCCAACCTGGCATATGGACACCTCTGGGTATTAAAACTCTTCATGCGCAAGTTGTGTCAAAACCCCCTTTAAATTTAAGACATCTCCTTATTAATGCAGAAAGCACTTCTGTCACATTGCCATTTTCCATCAGCAGGATTTAATTTCATAAGTAGCCTTGCTGCAGGGGAGAACCTGCCTCTATTAATTAGATTGCTTGCTCATCATGGTGCAAGACTTTGTTCCTCAGCATGATGTTCCATGGTCAAGTCTCAGGATAATGCACATCAGTCTGATGGCACTGGGGCCGGTCTGTGGGAGGGACCCTGTATGCAGTCAACTTGTTGCACAGCGTGCAGCTGGTACCTACAGGGAACAGAGCAATTCCTCTGTGATTGGGTACAGAGCAATTCCAACTGTGTGCCTGCCTGTAGTGCTGTCAGAGGTACCTCTGCTCCAAAAAGTAAAAGGAATGAAGATAGAAGTAGGGAATTAGGAAGGTTTTCTTTATGAATTCTTTACAGTTCATTATGGAGCTCTTGCAGCTCCATAATCCTCTTGCAGTTCACTGTTGGAATGGAAATTCTCAATTTCAATGGCTGCAGAATCAGATGCCAGCTGTGCTTGCCTGCGACACTTACCATACTTCATGCTTCAGGTGACGTTTCTGTACAGTGGTTTCCTTGGTGAAAAGCTCATGTTTAAGAAAGCCAAACTGCAAAGAAAAATAGAAAATACTAATATTAAAAAAAAAAAACAAGGTAGTTTAGACATGCAGCTGTGCTAGAAATTCACTCAGCCTTAAATGTGAGTCACAGTCACTTTGGAAGCCTGTATTTTAAATTACAGCTTACTGAACCTGCACTAAACCAACTACTTCTATGTTAATGATATAGAGGTAGTATATTTATGCAGTTGTACCTCTTGTGAACCTTTAGTATAATGCTGATTACCATTTAATGAAAGGGAAACTTTCCCAAGGGTCTCTCTTAAGGAGGTCTGTGCTGAGGCTGAGATGTGCTTGTTCTTTCCGATGAACACACCTGCTTTGAGGTGTTTTTTTTTTTTGTGTGTGTGTGTGCCACATCTTGCTGCTCCAAATATAAGACGTTTTGAGCTATTCAGCCTTACTGAAGAATAAAGTGCAATGAAGCATTAGGTCAGACTCGCAACTAAAGAGTGGACACAGCCCTGTAAAATAAAAGACTGTAAGATTTTTTTTTTTGTATGTCTGAGGGTCTGATCTGGGCTTCCTCATCTCTGATGTTAAGTGTCTGTGGTGTGCATTCATCTTAGCCAGTCCTCTACACTGCCTTTGCAGTTAATGGAAAGAAATGAAGGTTTCCAGTGTGTGATTCATCTTTCTTATTTTAGACATCTCTGTAGTGAGATGAATCACACCCCTAAAGAGCCTGTCTGCCTCATCTGTCCTGTCAAATAACAGCTTTCCAGCTGACTGTGGGAGTGTGGTCCCAGGTTGTCCTCACGGCGTGAGTGTTCCTTCACTCCTGGCTCTCCCCTGGAGTCAACCAGCTAATTGCCTCTGAGAATGTGGGAGTTCATCAGGGATCATTTGCTGCTGCAAGAGCTACTCTGCTGTCAGTGTGAGGAGCAGTGCACCAGGTTTGGCTGCCCTCACCTTCAGCTGCCCTCCCACACATCTCAGCAGGCTTTGCTTTGCTGGGTACACATCTGCAAATGCTGACACATGCCATACAGCCAGCACTCTGCTGGGCTGCCACACAATGCTTTCACTGCTCAAGGAACACATGAATGAAAACGCCAAAACCCACAAAACTGTGTGCTCAGGGGCTTCAGAGAGAGCCCGAAGAAGATGCCCCAATCCTGTCAGTCATGTCTAGGGGCAGTCTTCCCTAGCTTTCAGGAATGTGATTCACTAAATACACGTTTGCTTTGTAATTATCTGACATTTTGCAGTTTGAATCCTACCCGTTGCATCTTAAGAGAATTTAAAAAACCTGTAAAGTTTCACTCAAGAGCAAAATCTGTTCAGCTGTACCCTTCCAAAAGGGGCAGACGTAGTGATTTGCAAGGTAAAGCCGGAACAGCTAGAGATGGAGAAGTGTATGTCACTTGTTTCTATGGCTAGCAAATATTTATAGTTATTGATAGAGTTTATTGCCACAAGTGCTTTTCATTTGTGTTTGGTTCTGCCTCAAATGTTAAAAAAAACGAACAAACAGACAAACTACAAACAACTATTGTTGCTGTCTGGTATGGGGGGTTTATATTTTTTCCCTCATTTAAGACACCAGTGTAGGTATTGACAAGTCTTTTGTTTCTTCATTGAAAGCAACAGACTTCTTGGCGGGGCACTGGGATTCCAAACTTTCTGTTTATAAACATGGCTAATATTTTAACAGACTGCTAAATAGGAAGGAGACTTAAAGTAGGGAAAAATTAGTTACTGACCTTAAAATAATAATAATAAAACCATGGAAAAATTCCTGACTAATTCCCTTTCAAATTCAAACAGAAGGGAAGGAAAGGACTGGACTGTTTGAATTACTGGACTGAAACTGTACAATTGATCTGGGAAGAATTCCATTATTTATACTGCTGTGTTCAAGTTAATGCTAGAAAAGTGAGAGATTTTGGCAGCCTACAGTTCTACACCTGCAAGTTTGTGATCCCTTTGCACATGCCGATTTAAACTTTTAATCATGATTTCAAATTATTTTTGGACAAGTGATACTCTATATATGCTACAGGTTATTAAGGGGTTATCAGATGAGTGTCACAATGGCTGGTGAGGGAGAAAAGTCTGGAAATAAACAGTCTGCAGGGAAAAGTCGCCACAGATTTTGGCTGGATTGGTCAAAAGCAAATGTCAGTCCATATATGTGAAATAAGTGGAAAAAAATATCAGACCTTCAAGTGGATCTTTAGTTTTCTTTAGAAAGCAACGGCATTGACTTAATGTGGTTATCTCATCTCATGTAAATCTTGGCATCACTCTGGGTAACATCTTTTAGATATCAATTATACATCAGGGAATGAGGAAGTTGGTGTCTGATATTGCTTGTGTTAAAGTCTTTCTGAAGAATGGTTTTCTTGCTAACTTCAGGCAACATACCTATAAATGAAACAAGGTCTGTATAGAGATACTTCAGGATAGTTCAAGGATGTGTTTAAGTGGCATTGTAACTTTCCAGTCATAAACCCGATTTTCCCAAAGCAGCTGGTTCAGAGGGGCCAGGTACCTTTTGTTTGCGGAGTTCAGGGGAACAAACACTGTAGAAGAGGCTGAAAATCCATCAAGGGTTACAGATGGAACAGGGAACGGCGGCTTCAGGAGGGCTTTCGGTCAGGCCTGAGCATGCCCGTACTGCATCGCCAGTGTCAGCAGGTTACCCCCTGCAGGAGACCTGTTTCAAGAGGTGTACTCTGTTTTCATCTCCGTCCACCGTTCCGGATCTTACTGTAATATAACGACTGAACTGCTCGGTGTGTGTGTTCAGCAGGTGTCAGAGCAGATCTCTCAGATGTATTCATTAACAAATGGAAATGAGCTTCTTCATTGCAAGGAGCCAGGGACCAAGGGGGGCATTTCGAAGCTATTCAAAAGCATGGCCATGAATTGGGAGCTCTGTTCTAATATGTCACAGAAGTAGCATTTGTGTGGTGCTCCTAAATGTAAAGAGCTATAGAAAAGGTTGTTTTTTTTTTTTTTGTGTGTGTATTAAACTGACTTAGTAAACCACTGGGCTTTTTATCTTCCTTTTTGTGTGTTTGTTGGTAAGTTTTGGAGACCTACCAGTGGGAAGGCAGTTTGTCATCTTTAAAATTTTAAGCAGCTGAGAGTAAGCCATGGTGGTTCTCTGATACTGCACTTGTCAGAAAAAGAACCGTACTCGTGTGATTAATTAAAAGGGTTTTTTTTTCTTTTTCTTCTCTGTTCTCACAATGGCTGCCCTGTAATTCTGCTACCTAATGAGGTACTTCTCATACAAATAGATTGCAGAATAACTGGGTTCAGATGTTTAGGTGTCTGGGGTTTCTTTTGCTTGAAAATGATTGTCAGCCTTCATTTTCTTTTCAGCTGTCAAGCCTGTTGAAACAACGGCATTCCTGTCATTGCAAGCATTATTCATCCGTGTGAACTGTGACTCATTCTGAAAGATTACACACTTCTGCCTCCCAAGTGTGCACCTATCCTCCTGCTGTGCTTGCTGCTTTCAGGCTGCTGTCTGAAAGCAGTGTCTCGGGGTACATGCTGCTGCAGAGCATTTTGGCTGCCTGGCATTTGGCACGGTGCTGTGCAGAATGTAGGAGCCCCTGGCTATTGCAGGCTTCGGGGTGGGAGATGCTACTTCTATTTCTGGAAAAAAAATCATTAAATATCCTTTTCAACATTTCTTTACAGCAAAACAAAACAATACAAAAAATAAAGAGCTGACCCTGAAGGAACAGTAAACCTCATACAGACCTCCTGGCTGCCATTCACTCCAGCCTGTTTACTTAGGCTGAAAAAATACCAGTTTATAATATCAGCTCAAGGCAAACTCCATCTGGTCTGATGGTCCTCTTTTATCATCTTTGTTTTCTGGTTTTGCCTTCTCTTTTTCTTTCCTGTGTCCCTCCCTGGTGTCAGTGAGAGCTCTGTTGCTATGAGAGCGCATGCCTGGAAGACCTTTTCTGTTCCGCTTTGAGTGGGAAGTGTTTTTTGAAGAAGTGATGGGGTCCCTAAGGTTCAGAGCTGATGGGCCTCATAGGGTGTACAGAGAGCATCCATTACAACTAGTTCCTTGTGGTTATGAAAATGAGGAGATGTAGGGCTAAAGGGAGCCGCGCTGGTATATTTTCTGGGAAAACAAAGAATTCTGGTGTATCTTGTCAGGCAAGTGTGGGGTATGAAGAGGTCTTTTCTCAAAAAAAAGTGAGAAGCTTTATTTTTGAATGAGTCTAGATTTTGAAGAAGGAAAGAGATTGGTGGGGTTTCTTTTGGTAATTAGTGTTACGGTACAAACCTTGCTTTCAGTGGACAGGGAGATGAGATAGATGCAAAATACAGGGGAGAATTTTCACTCTTTTTAGACATCCTGCTAGAGGATTTAGATACTCAGAGTTTGGTTTCCCTTGTTCATTTATATAAACCAGTACTTACCTGGGTGTCCCAGAATAATTGTGCTGACACTTGTGTTTTGGATAAAGAGCCATTTTTTTCTGAATTAGCTTCATCTGCTTTTGAAGTTGATTATGATAAATGATACTTGGGTGCTCTTTCACTGTAGTTTGAATGCTACTTTATTCTGGAATAACTTTCAAGTGTAGACAAGCCCCTAGGAAACTTTATTTGAAATGAAATCTCTTTAATTTATTAGCTCTTGCATTTTATGCTTGTACTGAGAAGGCAATACTGTTCCTTTAAGATATTTGTTTTATTTTATTTATGTATTTATTTTTGCTCTGCAGACTGTAAGGTGGCACATCGAACTTCAGCCATGGGCAAGTCCAACTCCTTCCTTGAACTACGAAGCCTTGAGGTTCCTGAAGTACATTAGCACTTCTCAGGTAGGCTTTTATTTCAGTTCTGTCTGATAGTCTGTTTCCCCTCAGATAAGGAATTAAGCTTGCATCAAACTCTTTTTGCAATTGCTTTTGGTTATATAATTTATTTCTAAAGTCGCTCAGCTTCATAGTGATGGTCAACGTGAATGTAAAGATCAAAACACAAGGTAGAAAGTATCCATTATTTCCTGTCAATTCTTTGTAGGAACATCACTTCTGCACAACAACATGTATGATATGTGTATTTATTTCCTATAATAAAAGCAGAAAAAATACTGGGAGGCGACAGTTCTCATGGAGTGGCTGCTTTAGATATTCCGTAATTAACCCTTAAATGCAGATTTAACCACACCGTTGTTTACACCGAAGAGCAGCAAAAAGCCTCAGGTCACCAAAATGTCATTCATAAAAGAATTTCTTTGTAAATGCAATGCTTTCAAAGCTGAGACAGAAGACTCACCTGAAACATGTCTGAAAATATTCTGCTCCGCCCACAGTTGGTACCTGGGAGGGCAGCAGAGCTATCTCTTACCCTCCAGCTTCTGATACCCTTGGCAAAATGGTCAGAAACATGAAGAGGACATCTCTGCCTGGCACTTAGAGGACCAGAGGCAAGACAACACAGCAACAGACCTGTCTGTATAGAGCTGCTTGGTTTACAGTGCAGAAGTTCAGGCTGAGGAGGCACATTAAGCTGAAAACAGCCCTCGTCTCACTGACTTAATGAACAGTGGCAGATGCTGCTAAATTGCACTAGTTGGGGCAAAACCTACAAGGACATCAGTTAGCAGAGAGTTTATTGATTCTGACACAGTAATCAAGAACTTTCATTCCCAGAGTAACTGACCCTGGGGACAAGTGTAAGTGAAAACAAAACAAAACAAAAAAAAAGAAGAAAGAGAGAAACTCTTGTTTCTGACCTGGCAGATGATACAGGATTAACAGCTGAAGGGGGTAGCACCACAGCTGATATGAGCATTTCTGGTACTGGGATTCCGCTTCCGTAGATGAGCGTGGGCACTTGTTATCTTTCTTGCTTATCAAGTGTCAGCTAATTACTCTGCTGAAGTTCAGGCTCCTGCCATAGCACAGAGCAGCTGACATCAGGAGATACTGTGTCAGCAAGTCAAGGTGTGACCAGAGAAAGCTTTTTTTTTGCCAGTATCTGGTGACCAGACAAACCACCTTACGTGTGCTGTTATTTGTGTGATAGCAGTGAGTGGAAGCCCAGAACCAGGGCATGAGCTCAGTACTGTAGCATCTGTAAATCATGCAACAGATGGGTGATGGTGCTAAAGGTAGGGTTCAGGTCTTTTGATTTTAGGTTTCATTTTAATATCAAGAGCTGTTGAAATTGCTCGAAATTCTGAGTGTTGAAATTGCTCATAATACTATGAGTCAATTAAACGACAGCATTGCAGGATCTTTTATTTTTCTGTAGAGGGCACATTATTCTTCCATGTCTTGAAATTAGTGCTTGTTATCACAATGCCGTTTATTCTTTGATTGTTATGTGACTGAAGGGAAATGGGTAGTGGGGTGCAGTGCAAATCATCACTTAAAACTTAGTAAATCCTTAGAGCAGCATGAATAGCTGCTTTATTAGCTTTTATGAATTTTCCATGAGAGCTAGGAGCTAAGCTGGAGTAGGGAAATGGTGATGCAGCTTGTAGTTCTGTGAATGTAATGCTCCAGATAATGATATTTCAGAGCTTAAGCATCCTTAAAAATCAAAGCTTTATTTACTTATTATGAAGCACGTGGTGGAGAGTGTCTACCACAGCAAAGGCTGGATTTCAGCTGTTGTTCTCACCCCTGCTCTTGTCTCTGCTGTCATACTTTCCACCTTTTTTTTTTTTTTTTTTTTTTTTGGCTGCCTGACAGTGCTACCTCCCATCACTGCAGGCGTGGCTGGTGCTGAATTCAGAGAACAACTTCTGTGAGTCACGATAGCCCAGCTGGGCTCCTGCAGGGTCTGTATCCATTCTCCTTTTGCAGTACTTTCATCCTGACTTGAGACTCTTGAAATGTAAGCCAGCAGAGCACAGAAACATATGTCAAGATTCCTCTGTTTAGTTAAGCACTTGCTAAAATCCCTTTGTTATTGGATAGGGGCTGTTGCAAGGTCATGGTTAAATGTTTTTGGGAGATCCAGGACCCTGCAGGTGTGATGTACAGCATACGTTGCAGCGACACTGCCATTGTGATTACAGTATTGAATTGTGACAGGATTTCAACGTGGTTCAGAATGCAGAACCTACAAAATGGTTTGAAAGGGAAAAAAATAAACATTTTAATGCTGTAATTAGCGTCTTGTCAGGAAAACCGATTTCAGGACATAATACTGATGTTTTAATTATTTGCTTTTTAAACTGCGTTGCTCTTTGGGGGATTATGTAAGCCTTGAATTTCACCAAGCAGAACAAACAAGGAAAAAAGTGATCAAGTTTCCATAGCTGTGCATCAGATTGACAAGCAGATTTAAACGAAACTTCTATCCACTCTTTCCCCAGAAGGCAAATTAAAAACAAATTAAAAGGTAAGCCTTAAGATGAAACATTCTTTGATTTCAACAGATTTCATGTGAGCACATGAACCTGAGCAGCCTGAGGGGGAACTCTGAGGTCATGAAGAGGCCCTGGTCAGTCTGTCTTGATGAGAGGTTTAGCCTCATCCACCGGCTCAGAAACAAGCAGTGCCGTCTCTATTCCCTGGGGTAAGTGCTCCATTTAACAGACAGCACATCTTTCTGTGACGCATTCTAGTGTCAAAAAGCCTTATAAATGCAGCACAGGTTGTGGCAAAGCTCTCTTAAAATACTGGCTTTGTTGTGGTGTGTTTATTGTGTGCTGGTGTGTTTCTGTAAGCTCTTTTTAGGGAGAAACCTTTCTGCGGGAGGGTCTTCATTTTCCTTCACTTTTCTGTTAGTATGAAACCAAATTGCCTAATGGCGAGTAGCAAGCGATAGTTCCAGCAGAGGAAGATGGAAATTAGTGAGATAAACTGAGAAGCATACAGCATCTTCCCTGAGCAGAAGTGACTTGCATAATTGCCAGGTACTTCAGCAGCATTGCTTACAAAACTTCATTAACTACCCCTGGGATGAAACTGTACATGTCCATATGAGAGCGTGTTTGCTGAGCGCTTCAGGGGTGATGTGTGCTGAAGTGATAATAATGAAAGCAGTCATTGGCTTTCTTTCAAAATGTTTGTGGTGTGTATGTTGTTTACAACACCTGAGATTGAAGTCATCACTCTTGACAGAACTGCAGCCTATTTCTCTGCCATTAATACCTCTGCCTCCTGGAAGGACAAGGGAGTTGGTTGGGCCTCTGGCCCTTTGCATTGTGCCTCAGTGCAGCAGGAGGGCCGTCAGCAGGACCTGTGGCCACAGTACTGCAGCCCCACACAGCTTTGCTGTCCTGTGAGCCAGCTTTAGGTTGGCGGGGGCTGGAAGTCTTCATCTCCCTTTAGCCAACAAAGGCTAGGTTTATACTGAGCTATGAACTCTTTAGTGAGGAGCTATACCTGTTGAATGTTGCTGCAGCAGATAAGAATGCCACACCCCTTAGGTTGAATTCTATCTACAGAGAACAAATTCCTCTTGAGGAATTTGGGTGTTTTTTGTAATCCATTTCAAATGATGCTTCCTTGGTTTTAATGCAAAATATGGGTTTACATGAGGTTTTTTTTCCCCCCAGTTTTTCCCATTGCTGTGAAAGTTTGGAGAGATGCTATGTTATCTCACGCTTAGGTCCAGATTATACCTGCTCAGCTGCAGTACTGGCACACTGCCTCAGGCTCCTTCTGGTATTCTGCTGGGAGAGGTGGGTGCATTTGGTTGGAAAATTGGGTAAGCTGAGCAACCTTCTGGAGGCAGCTGTAGCTTTCCTTTTAAGTATAGAGGAAGTCTAATGTGACTGCTGACTTTAGGTGTCTTGGCAAAGTACCCACTGTTCAGTGGAATTAATGTAGACGTTACCCTTCAAGTTCTGTGCTCATTAATATTGTACGTGAGCTCGGGGGTTAACGTGCATTTATTGATATTTTTGATATTTTGAATGGTATTTTTGTTGAGTTATCCAGATGCAAGGCAGAGTTGATTTAATCTGTTCTGGAAAATGCAGATTTGACACAAAGTTGACCAGCACTAGGATAACTTGCTGATGGTTTTGAACAAACCTGTTCTAGTGAGCATACTCCAGTACTGCATGTGGAGCTGCTCTTGAAACAGTACAGGGAGCCTGAGTGCCAGATTTTCTGTAGCAATGGCGCAGTAGGCTTAGCAGAGATTGAAGATGATGCTGTCTCTCCCATAAATCATCAGGTACACACGTGCAGTAAATAACCAGCCGTGATGTCTCTCGTGAAATAGCTAAAACGTAAAAAAGAAATATTTGGGGTTAAGGAGGAGTAGTTTTTAATCCTTGAAATTCTTTCTGCAGCCTTTGGAGCTTGTTACTGCATAATTCTTCTGTCAGACTTGCTTCCTTTAGTTTTATGACAGGCAGAAAAATAATTTTGTTCTGAGTAAGACAAAAATCCCCTTTAAATATTTTTGTTATCTCATACACTTCATAAAGAGCAAATGGGGAGCAGCTGCTCTCAACAAAGAACTTCCTTAGCAGAATGGATGGATGGAGGACAAATGTGAAAGTTCAGTGTGAGTGTGACTGGGAATCCTGAATTAAATCCATAGATCATTAGAAATTGATGAAAATTTGCTGCTTAGACGTCGCTTTCATGAATGCTGCAGAGGAGGTTGCTTGTGAATGGGAGTGAGCAGTATCTGTAATTTCTAGACGTTTTTTTAGATGAGCATTAGTGGTTTCCACTACTGGAAGGAAGCAGAGTTTGTGCTTGGGGGCACAATTTCCCAGTGTGATATGTAATTGCAGTGTGCATTAGTGAGCTGTAGTTATTAGCGCTAAATCTGCTTAGATTAAGCTGAGTCTGTTACAAACACAACAGGCAGGCACTCGAGCTGGGATGATATAAATGAATAGGATATTGAAAACGTAGCTGTTGAGGTTTGAAGAGTCTCACTGCAACGCCACTTGAAAACCTATTTTAAGAGGCTCTTAATGTGTCGGGGCTTTAGAATCCAGGCAGGGGATGCCTTTTATTACAAGCTGCGGAACTTTGTTATCTGTCTGCCTTTGAAGGAAAGAAAAAAAAAAAGAAAAAACAACAAGCCTAGAAAGGGAAAGCTGGACCTTAATGTGCATGCTCTTACACCTCTGTCCTGTGGTCCCTTTGGGACCTGGAGCACCACATGGGAGCTGGCCATAGGGATGCAAGTGCTCCTGCCCCTCTGGTGTGGGCCCATCTGCAGGATGCATTTTCTGCTGCTCATAAGGCTCACCTTCACCCCTGCTGCAGGGTCTGTCTGCAACCCTTGTCTCTAGAGACGAGTTCTGTCTTCTCTTCTGCAGGAAAAACAAGCCTGTGTCCCTAGCAGTTTTGATTTATGTTACTGGAGAGAGCAGCTGGTCTGTCCTGATGGCCTCTCTGTTCTTCTGTGACATTTCTTAAGGTCATCTTTTTTTATTTATTTATCTTTTTTAAGTAACACAAAGTCTTTCTTAGGAAGCCTCGTTTGTTTACTTCTCTCGTGCTGTGTTGTCACTTGGCGTGATCACACGTGAGCCTCGCATTTTTCTGATCTTCTGGAGATGACCTTATTTTGTCTTGTAAACATTTGTGATTGATTAGATCTCTCTTCGGGCATAAATTTGAGCTGTTGCCAGAGTGTCAGAAGGTGTACCAGCACCTTCTGTAGTTTGTTCTATTTTGCACCACTTTGCAGTCCTCACGTGAATAACAATCGGCTCAAAGGCAGCCTGAGGCCTGGCTGCATCAGAAGCATCTGGGCCTCTGGATTGCACCAGCTGCAACTGTTAGAAGTGTGTCATGGACGCATGTGTCCATGGGTCGCTGGTAGGCTCATTGCTCTAATGCTCTATTTGTCCCAGACAGTTTGTATTTTGTTCGTTTTCAGCCAGCTTCTCATTCCGAAGGGATTACACTGGTCTTCATTCATGTGTCCCTTCTGTAGAATGCCGTATACAAACATGCCAATTCACTTGGTTGACTTCTGAACTTTATTCCTGACGTATTTTGAATGTATTAGAAGAAAACTGCTCTCTTTCCCTCCTACGCATCCGTATAGGCTGGAATCATGTGAAATACAATTGTTCTTAAAAGCATGCTGTGCTGTTCTTGCAGTCTTTGTATCCTTCTGCTTGCCCACGACTCCCTGGGGGGGAAGCAGTTCACTGGAGAACCTTCTTTTGGGGCACTGTTGTCCTGGGCTTGGCCAGTATTAAAGTAGATGCGGTGCCATACTAGTAACTTCCAAATCATATGCTCTTCCAAACTTTGTTTCAGGAGTTGGATTCATTTTAGTTCAGCAATGTACCGTCTGTGCAAAACATTTAGTGCTGGCTTAATGTCATATCCTAGCATAGCATGATGTAAAATCTATCGTATTTTATATATTGATGCAATTAGCCAGAATTACTTCAGATTCAAGCAATTTTTAAGATAAATGCCTAAGTATAATTGTGTTGTTGTCTAGCAGATCCTCTGGCAGAACACAGAAAAATACTGCCCTGCAGTGGTTTGTTCCTGGTAGATAAAGGCCACACTGTTAGTATGGAGTGGATATTGTCAATTAGTATGACTGGTTGAAGCGCTGATTAAAAAACTCAGTTACCTCCCCTGTGCTACCTGTGTGTATTTCCAGCAGCACGATTTTGATTAAGTTTAAGGTTTAGCGCATGATTTCGCCTATACAAGCTTGTACCAAGCGTGGTTAACAGTGAAGAGGACATAATATTTTACACAGCAGGGAAGGCCTGCGGGCCAGATACCTGATTGCAGTGGCAGTGATTTCTTGAATCCTGTGTGCATCAGTTTGCTGTAGAAGTTGGGAATATGGAATAGCCTCATAAAGCACATATTTTCCTTGCAGAGATGGGGGATACAGTGACATTTTTTTTTCTATACAATGAGGCTGTTTGTCTTTCTTCGTCTTTGGAGATCTTTATGAAATTAGCATTAATCTTTCTTTGAGTGTAAAAACACTTCTGCTGTTGGGAAGGAGGTCGTTTTAAATTTACATTTTAATTTTCCTGTACATGGAGAAAGAGAGAAATTTGGTTCTTGTGTCCTGTCCCAGTTGGTGGCTGTTGTGGCACGAAGTTGTATAGACATGGCAGAATGTCTGATTTTTACAAAATGATGTTGTATACATTTTAATTATATTTGCTCTTCCGCTTCTGTTCCTTTAAATTTCCTTTATCTGAGTACTTATTCCAGGTCTTCAGCACACATCATTGCAGTCCATCAGCTTTGTTTCTGGTAATGTCATCAGAATTAGGGTTAGATTGTGCACGGTGTCATGGGTAAATTCGAAGAAGCAGCACAACAGCTCCTCCACTTTGCTTCAGGAACTAACAGGTTGGGTTTTCCCATCTTGCATGCCTGTGAGTCCTCATGCTGTTCTACTTACCAGTAGGTCTTTTTGCAGCATTAGTGATTGTATCTTTTTTGTTTTGTAGACTGGGCAATGATGACAACCAGTTTGAGATCAGCATGGCTAACAGTGGATGTGAGGTGCATCGCTTCGACCCCAGCATCAAGTCAGCGCACATCCAGGAGGGTCAGCACCTCTGGTATCATCGCCTGTCTGTAGACTGGAGGGATCCCAACCCAGCCATTGCTGCTCATAAACTTCACAGCAATACGAAGAAGCTGGGCACAATATTGAATGAATTCGGACATCAGAAGGTAAGGACTCGGGTGGCATGGTTCTGACTGTTGTGAAAGCTGCAGAGCTTCATTCTAGAGCAGGGAATTGGACCAGGTGACCTGCAGAGGTCCCTTCCAACTTCAGCCTTCCTTTGATTCTGTGACTCTTGCTCTCTCAGTAGCTCAGGTGCTTTGCTAGGAGATCTCCTGACAGTAGGTTTTTCTTCAGAAATACATACAGTCCTTTTTGGGATGTCTTTTCTGTCTTGCTTTTTCCTGGCTCTGATAACAGCCACTTTGATTTTAAATCATAAGCCATATGCTTAATACTTTCCTCCTCCTACCTTGCTTTTCTCTTCAGCTGGCTGGTGACACTGAGTGTTCATTTTTCCAGTCCTCTGGAAGTTCTGGTTATTGCCTGAGTAAGAGTCCTAAACTACTTGTGCTGTGCAGTTTACGAAGAGAAGAAATATTTGTAACAACAATTAGAAGAGGTAATGGATGGGTTGTTTACATTTGCAGGGTCACTAATCCTAATTACAGTCATCAACAAAAACATCCTGTTTTGAAATTGGCAGCACTCTGTTTTTTTAACATTTCTAATTTTTTTAAAGGAACTGTAGATACATCAGAAATATTAGGTTCTCAAATAACTACTGCCAAAAGACATTTGAGGTAGTTCCTGACACACAGGATTAGGTTGCTTTCAAGAGAGATTTTCCCTCAGAGGATATACCAGTATGAATTGAAATGCTAATATACTTCATTGCCTGCAGCTAGTTCTGCACATCTTTGTGTTTTTTCTTTTTCTTTTTTTTCTTTTTTTTTTTTTTTTGAGAAATAGGCAGCCTGAGCTGAAGAGAGCTTTTCTGTAGGATTTACAAAGCAAGCAAGCAGTGCAACATTTGTTTGGTTTGTTATTATAAAATTCAAGATGTCCTTTTCAGTTCATTTCTTGCTTTTCTTTAGCATTTTCTTTTGGTTCAGCTCTTCTGATTGAACCATTTTGAAGAGAAGAACAGAAAAAGCAGCTTTTTTTCCCGCTTCTTAGTCATTCTGTAATTGTACTAGGTTGTGCATTAGTGAAACATCTGGGGAGAGAGAGATCGCTTTCCTTTGACGTATGCCTTACACTGATTGTTTTGATTTTAAAAGAATCAGTCACAAAGGAAATGATTAATGACCTGATCCAGAAAAAGCATGCGAATGTTGTGATATAACAGACCTTGCTGGGAACAGTTGATTGTTTATCATGGACTGGTACAGAGTGCTTGTGAGACCTGCTGTGAATTACAGGAGTGTAGCTATGAATTCTGAGCCTATAACCTTCAGGGTGAAAACTGCCTGACATGAAAGCACCCAGCTGGAAGGCATTCCAGAACCAGTGCACACATGACACGTGGCATTGAGCTTTTCTGTAGATGTATGCGCACAGCACAGAGTTTGGTTTAGTGTGTTGGCATGTTGTGAACACCACACATGCCTCTTAGTCTGTGATCATTCAAGCTGCTCCCCTGTGCAAAGCTATGGCATTAGTGAAGTCAGGAGCTGACTATCCCCAGCAAGTGTACAGCCATTACATGCTTTGCAGTCCTCTGATAGAATCATAGAATTGTTTGAGTTGGTCAGTTCAACTCTCCTGCAATGAATAGGGACATCTACAGCTAGATCAGGTTGCTCAGAGCCCTGTCCAACCTGGCCATGAATGTCTCCAAGGACAGGGTTTCAACCACCTCTCTGGGCAACCTGTTCCAGTGCTTTACCGCCCTTATAAAACAAACAGACAAACAAAAAAAACCAACTCATATCTAATCTAAATCTCCTGTTCTTTAGTTTGAAACCATTTCCCCTTGTCCTATCACAACAGACCTTCCAAAAGAGTCTCTTCCCCTTTTTCTTATAGTCCCACTTCAGATACTGAAAGGCCTCTTTTAAAGTCTCCCCAGAGCCTTCTCTTCTCCAGGCTGAACAGCCCCAGCTCTCTCAGCCTGTCCTCATAGGAGAGCTGTTCCATCCCTTGAATCATTTTTGTGGTCCTCCTCTGGACGTGCTCCAACAGGTCTGTGTCTCTCCTGTGCTGAGGACTCTACATCTGGACAAAGTACTCAGGTGAGGCCTCACCAGTGCAGAGTAGAGGGGCAGGATCATCTCTCTTGACCTGCTGTCCACACTTCTTGTGATGCAGCCCAGGATACGGCTGGCTTTCTGGGCCATTGCTGGCTCACATGCAACTTGCCATCCACCAGTACCCCCAATTCCTTTCTGGCAGGGCTATGCTCAATCTTTTCATCCCTCAGCTTGTATTGATAGTAGGGGGTTGCCTTGACCCAGGTGCAAGACCTTGCACGTGGCTTTGTTGAACCTCATGAGGTTCTCCTCGACCCGCTGCTTGAGCCTGTCTAGGTCTCTGTGGATGGCATCCCATCCCTCGGGTGTGTCAGCCACCTACTCTCTAGGTACAATCTTGCAATCAGCTCCTCATCCATTGAAGAGTCCACCCATCAAAACCATATCTTTCTAATTTGGAGAGAAGGATATCGTGGGGAACCATGTCAAAGGTATTACTGAAGTCCAGGTAGATAACATCGGTGGCTCTTTCTTCTTTCACTAATGCAGTTATGCCATCATAGAAGGCCACTAGGTTGGTCAGGCAGGACTTGCTCTTGGTGAAGCCATGCTGGTTGTTTTGCATCACTTCCCCGTCTTCCATGTGCCTTAGCATAGCTTCCAGGAGGATCTTTCCCAGCACAGAGGTGAGGCTGACAGGTCAGTAGTTCCCTGGGTCATCCTTTCTGCCCTTCTCAAAAATGGTTGTGATAATACATTTTTTCCAGTCACTAGAGACTTCACCTGACCACTATAACTTTTCAAATAAAACCGAGAGTGGCTTGGCAGCTACATTAGCTAACTCCTTCAGGACTTTTGGATGCATTTGTTGGGACCTGTAGACATATGGATGTTCAGGTTCCTCAGGTGGTCATGAACCTGATCTTTGCTTACAGTAGAGGGGGTCATTTTACCTCAGTTCCCAACTTCTGACCCACCTGCTTGAGGAGTGTGTGAAGAGTAATTGCCAGTAAAGACTGAGGCAGAAAAGTTGTTGAATACCTCAACTTTCTCCTTGTCCACTGTTAACCAGTCTGCCTGTATTGCTCAATGCAGCGGGGGGGTAAGCCTTCTTGGACTTTCCTTTTCTGGTTGATGTACCTGTAGAAGCCTTTCTTGTTCTTCTTTGTGCCCCTTGCCAAGCCCAGTTCCAATTGGGCTGTGGCCTGCCTAACCCCATCCCTACATAGCCAAGCAGCATCCCTATACTCCTCCCAGGATACCTGTCCCTACTTCCTATTTGGGAAATACCTCAAAAAAATCTGTTCTACTTTCATCATCCTACTTGGTTTGTCTCTGCTTGGAGGGCAACCTGAGAAGTTGTTTGTTGCATTAAGACACTGGCAAGCTCCAATTTATGACAAGGCCATCAAAGTAAAAACTGTGTCATTCACATTTTCATTCTTCTGGTGAATACAATTGGAATGTTCCCATGATTAAATAAGTAAGCTAATTCAAAACAGTTTCCAGAATATTTTCCAAAGTACTTTTTTTTCAGTTAGAAATCTAAAACATGTTCTTCTTTCCGTTCTTTGTAATTTTAAAAATCCTTACGCCTACCCTCAAAGCTGCTGTGTTACCACTTCAAGGCGGGAATTCCAAGCAACATCATTTGAAGTTAATGCCTACTTTTCTCCTAGCTTTTATTCTATAAGATCTGGGATTTGTTCCAAGACCCTCCAAGTGAATGAGAACATTTCCACTGACGTCAGGGACTTTGGATTCGGCTGTTGAAGAAGGGACAGACAAGACCTCCTGCAGTTCTTGCCACTACAGTCTTGAAAAGAAACCGTGCAATTTGGGCAATTTGAGGGGTTTGTGTGAAAGGACATCAAAGAACTTCGCAGGCTTACTTCCCCACTCTGGCTTGGGTGAGAGCACAACCGCTGTTCTTCAGTTGGTGCTGGGACCCCTTCAACAGAAGTGGAAACTGTTATCATGACAAGAAACACAAACAGGTCTTTTGCTGTTAGAGTGGATTTGAGAAAGCATTAAAAGAACTTGTTCTTTCTAAAACACTATGTGACATAGCAGTCTTCAGTTCTGTGAGGAGTGTAAATAGCCTGGAGGTGAAGGAATCATCTAATGCTATAATAAGATGAGATTGAAAAAGGAAACATGCGGTCAGAGTATTTGGGGGAAGCTATGAAAGACAGAAATCTTTTAAGTGCTGGAATAATCTCCAAAGGCAGTAGTGAGAGTCCTGTTTCCTGGACACAAATCTAGGCTGAAAATTTAATGGTATATCTTTTGAGAATAGTATTTTATTGGCCATGGGAGAGGATAAAGATGTAATAAATTGATCTTTCTCATCTTTTTTTTTTTCCCCCCTAATCTTTTGCTGAGTATGGGCACTCTGTCATATACTGCTGATAAATAGCAAAGAAAAGCCACTGAATGCAGAAAATTTTATTTCTTATTTTAGTAGAGTACTGCTTTGCAAAAGCTGGCTCTTTCGTATTCTCTCACAGACTACTAGGGTGGGGGTGGTAGGGTACTGCTGTTCCCTTTGGATAAGTGATAGATGAATGGGGAGCTCCCTTCATCTAGGATCCCTGGATAATTGAAGTCAGAAGGGATTTTGGGAGGCCTGTAGTTCAACTGCCAGCTTGAAGTAAGACCAGCTCTGAAGTCAGGCTGCTCAAAGCTTTATGCAGTCTGGTCTTGGAAAGCACCAAGTTTTCTCCAAAATAGAGACTGCACAGCTTGTCTAGGCAAGCTGTTGTCCTGCTTGGCTGTCCTACTCTATAGACACAGTCTGAAATCCCTCAATTTCAATTTGTCTGCTGTCTCTTGTCCTCCTTCTGTGCGCTGCTGAAGAGCCTGTTGCTTTCTACTTGGGAACTTCCTTGTAGACTCTCAGGGCTGGTGTCCATTCCCCTTGCTCAAAGCCATCTCCTGCCAAGGCTGAACAAGCCCCATACCCCCAGCCCCTCCTCTCAGGGTAGTTGCTCCAGTTCACAACCATGCTAGTGGCTCCCAACTGAACTGACCTCAGTTAATCATTGTCTGTATACTGGGAGCCAAAACTGGACACAGTGTCTAAATGCACTCTCAGAAGTGCTGAATACAGAGGGATAATCACATCCTATAGTTAATGGGCCGTGCTCCTGCTGATGCATCCCATGCTTCTTTGTGTCCTGACCCCCCCAAGGCTTCTGTAGAGCTGCTCCCCAGCCAGGCAGGCAGATTCCCAGCCCCTGTTATTTCAGGGCCTCCTTCCTCACTGGCTGTGGAACTTGGTTTGTCCTTGCTGGATTTCACTGGGTTTCTGTCAGCCCATCCCTCCGGCCTGCCTGGGTTCCTCTGCATGGTAGCCCTTGACTGCATGCATTGACTGGTTCCACCAACTTGGTGTTAGCCACAGACTTAACAAGGGTGAATTTCATCACCTCCTCCAGATCACTAATAAAGATGTCAACAAGACAAATCCAAGTACAGACCCTGTTCTTGCAACTGATGTCCCGATAAATCCTCTAAGCCCAACCATCCAACCAGTTTCTTACTCATCTGACTGACTGTTCATCCAGACCACAACATTCTAACTTGGATGCAAGGCTCCTATGGAAGACAGTGTCAAATCCTAGTGCTCTTCCAGATTTGTCACAGTTCTGTGGTCTTGCATGGGGTTCATCAATCTGAATTGCAGTTGTTACAAGGGATCCAATTCATCTAAGTAAAAACCATTCACTTAATCCTAGCAGAGATTTGCTTTGTAGACAGTATTTGTGTTGTCCTTAGAAGGTTGCTGTGTCCTGTGTAGCCTAGACTTCAGCGTGTGAAAAGACTGTACAGAAATGCAAACTCCACCTTCCCTCTCCAACATTATCCCCTCTACAAAAAGCCACAGCCCTTCATGAGAAATTCAAATCAGGCTACTACATGTCTTCTGCACTCTTAAGAATGCGCTATAAAGCCAACCTTAAAACCTGTGACAAAAAGGTCCTGAGCAGCAGAAGCAAGGAAAGTTCATTCTCTTTTGTTTCAATCATGCATGTTCATTTGTGCAAACTCTTAATTCAGTAGCAGTTTGCTTTGCCTTCTTCTGGATCTCCGCAGGTCGGATTTTGTGTGCTGCTACCAGTAAGGGCTACGAATGCTCATCACTTGGTCATGTAGGGCAGCAGTGGATGAAGTGCTTTCTTGGAAAACAAATTAAACTAGACAGAATAATCTGAGCATACAAAGTAAAATCTTCTTTTAATCAGAAAGTGCTCATAGGCATAACTTCCAGGTGTTGTGTTCAGCTCCTTCCATTCAAGTCCTCTTGAACAAATTGTCTAAAAGAGACTGGATTGTGCCATTGTAGGTAATTAAAAGAAATGCAGGGAGATCTTTAAGTCCCAATTTTGATTAGGAGGCTTCAATTTACATTGGCTTCTGCACAAAGAATTGTGTGACAACCTGGCCAACAGATGTCCATTTCATATTATAGAATATGCTTAGTTTTAAGGTTTCAGAAGCAAAAGCCTTTTCCCTTTCACCTGTTATTTAACACTCAACACAACTTTAAAACCGTACGCCCTGCAGCCATTCTGATTAATGACCTCATCTCCTCCTAGGCAAGTGATTTATCCCTTGCTTCATCTCTTAAAACAGGTACTGCAAAGTCTATTTCATGCTGCACTTTCAGCTTTGAGAAAATTGGTGCCGAAGAGCAAAGATTAAAGAAAATTGGTTTACCATTTTGATTTTAAGTCACTTGTGTTGGTACTACATCAATAAATACAAAATAAAAGCCCAGGAAAAAAATGTATAACAAGTTAATTGCACATGGAGATTGGATTTTAACTAAACAAAAAATTAACTGTCCGGACTGGGAGAAGCCCACCTTCAAGTTTTGGAGCAACCTGATCCATGCAGCTACTCATTACTTTGTGCTGCTTGGGACTACAGGGGCCAGAGCAGTCTTCTGAGTTTTTGATTCTTCCCTGAGCTCAGGATGAGGAGCCAGGAGCTCAGAGCTGTGTCCTCTTGGCCTCTGCTGCTGCAGCTGAGGATGGCCCCGCTCAACTGAGCTGGGAGCACAAGTTCACATCCACCTTCTGTTCCATTTAGCGTAGCGTCAGAGAAGGCCAAATGGGACCGGATCTCTTGAGTCACTGAATCGCGCAAATCCCTAAGGAAATGTTTGGAGTTCTATCTTGAAAGGGCTTCCTTTTTTTTTTCTTTGCTGTACTGTGCCTATTTGGGGCTTTTCCAGAATCTCAGTTCTAGAAGGAAGAAAAACATCCTTAGTCTAACTTTTAGCTTTGTTATTTTCAGACTTTTAGGCTTAGGGATCTTTGTGGAGAACAATATTTGTTTAGTTAGGGTTATCATACCAGCCTCTAAGTCTCCTCTGATGGGAAAGAGCCTGTGTTTTCCATACCATTTTGTTAGTATATGGCTACCTCTCTTGCAGAATAGGAAAGACACATTAGCACAGAACCCTTTTGCAAATAGCAGACACAATACCATAGAGTAAGAGCTTATAATATAAATAAATGACCTGCCAAGGGGGTGAAAAAGTGTGGAATTTATCTCCTCTAATGTACATGCCTGTTTTGGACAACTGTTGAGGTCCTCATCAAACTCAAGGCAAACCCTTTAGGTGCAGATCATCTCATGCAAGGGCAGCTGCTTAAAAGGGGGTGAATGGTGTGAACCGCACATCCGGAATTGCCTGTCAGAAGGTCGTCTTCCTCTCTGTGGTCTCTAGAGGCAGCTTGGTCAGCTGCTTTGGGCTTACCTGTCTAAAGCTGGGTGAGGTGCATCCCACCTGACTGGTTTGCCCCAGTATCACAGAGGCACGGTCCAGCTGAGTCAGGCAGTCGCATTTTCCCACTCTTTTTCTTAAATAACATCATTTCAAAACGTCATAAAAAAAAGAGTGTAAGTGCTGAAGTGTAAGAAAATTCCATTAGAGTCAAACACTGTGAGAAATTCTCCAGTCCTGCAAGAATCACTTTGTCTCTCATCAGAGCCAGATTAAATTACTGGAGCACCCAGAGAACAGTACATAGTTCCCACCTTTCTGTCTCATTTTCCTGGCAGAGAATTATCTCAGCAGCTCTCAGTTGTGATAGTTGGAATCGTTTTTCATTAAGAAAGCAATTTGCAGTTTTGTATTTGCTATAGGATGGTGACTGCTGAAAGTCAGAGTTTACCAATGCTGTGAACAGCGTTGGTCTGGTGTAGTGACATACACAATGTGCATGTATCTGGGCTTTTGTTTTGTTTTTAGGAAGTAGTGAGAAAATACTAGCGGATGTGACCTGAGCCACACCAGTAATGTGTGCATGTGTAAATGCTCCAGGAAAAGCAGAGGGGATGAGGAGTGGAGACTTGCGGTCAGTGGGAGCCATGCAGTGGGCAGGTGGTGCAGTGTAAGCAGATGTGATGGGGCAGCGCAGCGGACCCAAGCAGGGCACAGAGAGTGAGTGCATCCTTAAAAATTCTCTGTCTTAATTCCCCCTAGTTGTTTGTTTGTTTGGTTGGTTGTTCCAGCTCCAGTGTGGTATTGCTGTGTGGGACCAGAAAGACATGAATGAATGCAAGAGAGGTTGGGCCAGGCACATGGCAACAGAGGAAAAGCTGTAGGATGTGAGGAGCTGTGGTGGTGATTCCAAACCCAGCTGTGTGCTCAGCATCTGTCTGAGAAGTCCTGAGATCCAGACTTCAGAGCTCTGCAGATGGCTCACACCCTGATCTCTGTTCTGATTGTGCTTAAAGGAGGAGCACCAGAGATTATAACGTCAGGCAAGCTGGCTATAAAATGTAAAGTAGTACCTTTTTAAAGTCATGCCATTAAAGCAAAAGCTCATGCTGGAAAGCATGTCATCCAACAATAAGCATCTGCCTCTAGCTCTGTAATTCAGTTCACGAGTTCAGACGAGACTTGTTGCCCGTAACACACACATTTGGGCTCGCTGAGCTTGTGTGTGTACCTGCTGGACCCAACTCATTGTCAGTGTAACGTGATCGATTTACTGGAGTTATTCCAGAGCTGTAATTTGAGCCCTGTTTGTGCATGTGGACTTTCTATTTGCAGATGCATCAGTGAATTAGGGGATTTACTCCTGTTGCTGAAAGGTAAGTGGCAGTTGAATTGGTACAGCTGTTTCCAGCTGCATGAGGAGATTCTGCCTTTCACAACCTTGTCAGGCTTGCCCCTGAGCAATCTACAAGCTCCTGACACACTGTATTCTGGGCACATATATTTTTTAATTTCAGTGATATGAAATCAAGGTAGTAATTGCTCTCTGTTTGCCTAGTCAGCTGTGGCTGCTGCTGCATGTGGTATTTTCATTGTAACTAGATTGAGGAGTTTGGCTGCAAGTAGAAATGGGCCTGACAACCTCATATTTCTGCAAGCAAAAGTCTTTGCTTGGTGATTTACTGCTCACCACCTCTCCCACCGTCTGCATCATGTGCTAGAAATACATCATCTGCATTCCTGTACAGGGCTCTTGCATCTCTTTTCACCTCTTTTAAATTCTCTCCATCAGACCTCAAGATATTGATAGGAGTAGTGGTGTTTCTAGGGAGCAGGTGCTGTTTAGTATGCAATTGTCAGGCATGGAGAGAAGATCTTTTAAATGCTAGTGTTGCCTGGATGAGATGCAACCCATAGCCTTTTCTTGCCCTAGGAAAAAGGCTAGCACAATGTCTGAATTGTAATGAAAAGTATTTCAGTGTTGAACAAATTATTCAGGTCTTCTTTTAAAAAAAAAACAACAACAAAACAAACAAAAACCCGCAACTCTCACAGCATATTATTGTTGCTCCTGTAAAAACCTGGGTGCTGCCAGCTCCTTTCTGCCACTACTTTGCTCAGCAGACTTGGGGCCCTGCCCCAGCATCACAAAGGGTGCCAGATATGGGACACCTGCAGAGCTCAGCCCCACATTTCTGCTCCCCGGCAAACTCACAATGTTTAGGTACAGTAACATCAACCTGTGCAGATTTAATGCAGGCAAGGTGCTGAGTGTCTGCTCAGAGTGACAGTCTTTGACATGGTACTAGCTTTATGACAACTGAGAAGTAGCCTCCTTACTATAAGCAACCTGGTCTTTCTCCACTACCCATCTTTCTCACGATTTGTTCATTGACATTAGCAAGTTGTTTAGATAAGCATCCTACCCAGAGCAGCTAAGAGTTCTCTAAAATGGCCTGTCCTCTCTGCCCTGTCACTGCTTACAGCTTCTTAGGACTGGACATCTCTTCTTTTCACCTTAGTGTCTGGACCCTTTCTGGTCTCAGTTTTGACCTGACAGCAGTTTAAGGCATTCTACCAATCCCCAAAATCTGAAATCCAAATATGAAAGCCTTACTGATCTCTTCTCTCTCCACCACCCATCCCAGATGAAGGCTGATGCCCTTGTGTGTAACAGTAGGACATTCAGTGCATTCCTTGTTCTGCCCCTCATGTTTTCAGGTCTAGAGGGAGGTGTCCTTGCCTATAGCAGGGGGGTTGGAACTATGATCTTAAAGGTCCCTTCCAACCCAAACCATTCTATGATTCTATGATAACTGCAGAAGAAGAGAGGAGAGTTGGCACTATGGAACTCTTGCTTCTCCTGGCAGTTGCTTTTCAAGATAGCTGAGGCATTGGTGAGATCAGAGGGTCTGGCGTACAGTATTTATTCCCCTGAGCATACATCCGTTCCCACAGGCCTCCAGCAGCGTCTGGCACAGAACTTCAAAGGCTCGAGGATGAGCAGGGGATGATCCCTGTGGGGTGGGGTGGCCGGATGTGCTCCTTGCAAAGGAGGCTGTGTGCTCGGCTGGGGCTGTGTGTGGAGCGGTCATGCCTTCAGCCTGGGCTTCTGGCTGCTGGGGGAGTCAGAATGCTTGCCTGTAAGCTTTGGTAGGCAGAACTCTTGCTGATGACTGGTAAATAATTTAAGATTTGGGCTTCTGGAGCTGCCTGGTGCAAATTCTCCACTTCAGCAATTGAGCTGTGGGATTGAGGGACTTGATGAGAAAGTGATTTGATCTTTTCAGGGTGGTGGAAGAGCTATGCAAATCAGAAAATGTGGCGGAGTACAGGGATCTGCACTTGATAGCTGCTGCTGCTCTGTGCAGGCAAGGAGCTCACTGTTGGGGGTGTGTTACAAAGCCCCTGCGTCTTCATGGTGACTCTGTACCCGTTTGCTCTGAGGAGGCATCTCTTTGAGCAAGCAGGGAGCTGCCCGTTGCCTGTTCTGGAAGCTGTTCTCCATTTCATAGAATCACAGAATCATTAAGGTTGGAAAAGACATCTAGGTTCATCTAGTCCAACCACAGACCCACCCCCACCATGCCCATTGACTATATCCTTCAGTGCCACATCTACACGTATCTTAACATCTCCAGGGACAGTGACTCCACCACATCCCTGGGCAGCCTGTGCCAGTGCCTCACCACTCTTTCTGAGAAGAAATGTTTCCTAATATCCAACTTCGATCTCCCCTGGCACAACTTAAGGCCATTCCCTCTCATCCTATTGCTGTTCCTGGGAGAAGAGGCTGACCCCCACCTCGCCTCAGCTTCCTTTCAGGGAGTTATGGAGGGCGATAAGATCTCTCCTGAGCCTCCTCCAAAAAAGAGATAGAGAAGCAAAGTGCTCAAGGTGTTTGTGACAGGATTGCCTGTGCGTGGTGCTGGCCTGCTCTGTGCTAGGGGTTTGTAATCCTGGTCTTCAGATCACTGCATAAGAGCCTTGGTCTTGCTGGCTAACAAGCTGGACAAGATGTTAAGCACAGTAGCTCTAGCTTTCAGGTCATTATAGCTTAATGCTATCTAAATCCATCAGACTTGTTTGAAAATCAGCTCAGGCTTTGGGACATGTGTATTTCAAGTCCAGAAGGTGATTGCCAAGTGATCTCTGACTGGTCTGGTGCCTGGTGGGAGTGAGGGTGGGAGTTTGCTGAGAATTAATCTCACATTAAAAAAGAAGTTTGCAATGATGGAAAGGCCACAAATAAAACATGGCAGCCTCTTGGCCAAATGCAACCAAGGAGAGAAGATTTCAGGCCATTCTGATCTCCTAAATCCGGTGGCAGTTGGTTGTCCTCTGGTAAAGTGACAGTAGAAAAATTCCTGCCTGCTAAAAGGCCCCTTCTCTGCCTTCCCACTCAAGTCAGTGACATGGATCAGCTGCGCTGGGCTGGAGAGATGGGCTGTCTCATCTTCTGTGGTGAATCTCCAGAGAGAGAAATTGCTTCTAGATGGAGCGAGTGTGTGGGAAATGTCCAGGCATCAGAAACCGTCAAGAGGATGTGGAAAACAAAAGTGCCGGGTCACCCACAGGCTGTGGGAGCATGTCACCATGACATGGGACTGTGTCCTGAAGAGCTGCTGGGGCTCTGAGCGTTTGGTGCTGAGTGATGGCATCTGCTGGGCTCTCTGGGTACATCTGCCTGCCTGAGACCTGCACTGCTTTAGCAAGCTTTGCTGTATTGACAACTGGCCACCAGAGAAAGTTAATTATGTTTTTGTTACATGGTTTTGAAATGTAACAATCCTCAAGGTGGATTTCAGTTTATGCAGTAAATATAAAGTGTCTGTTAATGTCCTGCCCCTGCTTTGCAGCAATTTCATGGAGGTGCATCACTGAGACTAGGGAGAAAATACTTCTCTATAACTGCCAAGGCTGCAGAGGAGTAGTGAGGGCAGAGCCACAAAGCTCAGCTTCACTCCCTGCAGTTGTTCCTAGAATCACAGAATCCTTAGAGTTGGAAGGGACCTTTGAAGGCCATCGTAGTCCAGCTCCCCTGCAATGAATAGGGACATCTCTGCTAGGTCAGGTTCCCCCCAGAGCCTGATCCAGCCTTGCCTTGAAAGTCTCCAGGGATGGGACATCAACCACATCTCTGGTAGCCTGTTCCAGTGCCTCACCACCCTCACTGTAAAAGGCTTTTTCCTTATGTCCAACCTAAATCTACTCTCTTTGAGCTTGATGCCAATTCCCCTTGTTCTGTCACCACAGACCCTGCTAAAGAGTCTGTCCCCTTCTTTCCTGTAGCTCCCCTTTAAATACTGAAAGGCCGCTATCAGGTCACCTCAGAGCCTTCTCCTCTCCAGGCTGAACAGCCCCAGCTCTCTCAGCCTGTCCTCATAGGAGAGCTGTTCCATCCCTTGAATCATTTTTGTGGCCCTCCTCTGGACGTGCTCCAACAGGTCTGTGTCTCTCCTGTACTGAGAATTCCACATCTGGACAGAGTACTCCAGGTGAGGCCTGACCAGCGCAGAGTAGAGGGGCAGGATCACCACCCTTGACCTGCTGGCCGCACTTCTTGTGATGCAGCCCAGGATGTGGTTGGCTTTCTGGGCCACGAGGGCACATTGCTGGCTCGTGTCCAGCTTCCCATCCACCAGTACCCCCAGGTCTTTTTTTGGCAGGACGGTGCTCAATCCTTTCATCCCCTAGCTTGTATTGGTAATGAGAGTTGCCTTGATCCCGGTGCAAGATCTTGCATTTGGATATTTTGAACCTCATGAGGTTCACCTGGGCCCACTGCTCAAGCCTGTCTAGGTCCCTCTGGATGGCATCCTGTCCCTCTGGTGTATCAACCACACCCCACAGCTTGTTGTCATCAGCAAACTTGCTGAGGGTTCACTCGACCGCACTGTCAATGTGACTGATGAAGGTGTTAACGAGTATCAGTCCCTGCACTGACCCCTGTGGGATGCCACTCGTCGCTGATCTCTATCCAGACATTGAGCCATTGAGCACCACTCTGTGGACTTGATCCTGCAGCCAGTTCTTTGTCCATTGAACGGTCCACACATCAAATGCATATCTTTCCAATTTGGAGAGAAGGAAAACTGTTCAGTGAGCTGTGTATCTTGTGAATTACTTTCAGGGGCAGTTGCCCCTGTAGTTTGTAAAAAAGCCAAAAGACCATGTAGGCACCCAAGTACAGAAACTTGCATTAATGCCTTCAACAGGTACTTGAAAATATGCTCAGTCTGTCAGTTCAGGAGCTCAAAGGACACGTTCTTTGGAGTTTTATCTGCTGAAAATACAGAATTGCACTTAGTGAAAGGGAACCCTGTTGTTTCTTTGCTGGTGCGGTCCGTAGTCTGGGGGTGCAATTTAGAAGGATGGAGTGCTTCTGTGCTCCCCTGCTCTGCTCTCTGCTTCCCCATACTGAGCTGCTGCTGGCAGTAATGAGGCCACACTGCTTCCTCGGCTGCTGCTCTCAATTGACTCTGCTCCATGGGGAGCTTCGAATGTGCCCACGGGGCACCGCGGAGCTGAGATCCCGCTAACCCTGCTGTTTCAGAAATGATGAAGGGCAACGGAGCTCTGGTTTCCACTTTGGGAAATGATGCACAGTCATAACAAGTCATTACCCCAAAAAGAAGAAATGAGTGATCGTACCATATGTGGTAACTTCCACTAATTAAAACACATTCTTTTTCAGCTGTTTTGTGTGCTTGGTTGTGCATGAGGAAAGGCCTTTTTTTCCCCCAAGTGTAACTGGTGCAATGCTGCAGTATATTTACAGGGAAGCTAAGTATTGAGAAAATGTGATAAAAAAAGCCACATTTTTTTACTTCTCAGCGATAATCTACTTAGTTCTAATTGCTCACGTTTTGGCAGACTGGCTCATTTGAAACACAGAAGGAGAACAAATGTCTTGTAATCCCTCTTGTAATTTGTTTCTGTCCCCCACCTTCACTTCTGCTCGCTCCCCATCCCCTAACCCTGTGGCGGTGGGTTATGGGAGGCTGCTTCTGGCACCTGTGCCAAAAGTGGAGCCAGCTGTTTCATTCTCTGAGCAGGAGAGAAGACCTCACACCGTGGAGGTACACAGCTCACTCCTGCGAGGTCTGATATTGGCCCTTTTTTAAAGGGGAGAAATGTAGGCGGAGGGAGTATGACCCCAAAGGCTGCTAGCCTAACGTAATCTCTTTCTGACAGTGACCCAGGGCCCATTTCTGTTGGAAGATGACAAGCAAACCTCTCTGTCTTTGACAGAGCATTTGTGGCAGATAAGAGGATCCAGCCATGGTGCTCAAAGCCAGCAGGCTGCTGACGGCCACCCCATGCCGTAAGGCACCACAGATCTTTGTTCTCTTTCTGGCGTGTACCCTTGGGTTTCCCCTCAGAGCTGTCTCCAGCTGTGCTCCTGGGTGAGCCGGAGCTCTGCATTTAGGGATTTGTGTGGTAATCCTCTTGCTGGCACTGTGCATCAACACGCCTGGGAGGTGGCAGTGCTTCTCTTACTAGGAGTGCGTTTCTTATTGCTGGGGGGAAATAAATACCTCCTGAGAAGCCCAGTCTTCATAAAACTCAAGTTTGGTGCTAGCAGGACGTGTTTGTTAGGTGCTCAGATTCTCTGACACAAGCTATTTCGATGCTCGTTTTACCCCATCCGCAGCAGAAAAGGGAGACTGGGATGAAATGGGCACTGTCCTGAAGGGAGTCACAGGAGGTCGTGGTACAGACAGAGCCTTCCTCCGGGCCCCCCCATGGTGCACAGCACCCAGAGCAACAAAGAGCCTCTGCTGTGTTCCTCCAGCACATCCCTGTCAGTGCCCTATTGCCCTCTGACCTCTTCAGTCCACGGCAGCTCTCTCTGTCCTGCAGCCGCAATGGTAAGCAACTGCTTTTTAGATCAGTTTGGTGAGCGCAGCATGGTGTGTGCAGGGTGCCTGCTGATCAGCCCCAGAGGCTTGAGAGAAAAAGCAAATAAACCTGGGGGGTGCTGAGTGGAAAAACTGCGATGAGAAAAAAGATATCATACCATAAAGCCAGATCATGGGAAAACAAAAGCAAATACTTAGAAACATGTATTCACAGCTCCACCTCCTCCCATCCCCCCCACCCCCCAAAGGAATTTAGAATAATCTGCCTGTCAAAGTTGCAGAAGTATCGGAGACAGAAACGTGTGGCTTCTGAAGTGTTGCTGTCCTATGGCAATTGCACCCACGTGGGATCAAAAGTACCTTCAAAATTGCATTGCAGGTAGAGCCATGCATTGCTATCTGAAAAATAAGTAACTGATTTAAATGTATAAAGGGAAACAAGCGAGCTCAACCATGAAGTAATTCTCTGCTGACTTTCACGAGCAGGATTATTTGCATTCAGCTTGCTCGTGATCCCAGAGGAGCACTACAGGAAGCCATTTCACTGCCCCACATGTGGGCATGCTGACGGTCTCTTTGTTCCAGTCGGGCAAGGAAGTACCAGAGCTCAGGTTGACGGTGCAACCTTTTTCTCCCCTCCCCATGCAGATATGCCACAATACAGGTTTTAATTCCGTAATCCCGTGGTCATTTTCCACCAGCCCCCTGCATCTGTAAGTGCAGAGGAGGCACAATGTGCCCTGGAGAAGCAGATCCCTGCAGCTTCGTGTGCTGTCAGTATGTGACCATGGACCTTACTGAAGAGTTTGTTTCCAGCTGATTTATAGCTTGTCCTGCTGAAGTCTCACAGGACTTTGTGGGCACAATCCTCGCACCCTTAAGGGCTGAAAACCCTCAACTTGCACATTGAGACCAGAAACCGCAAGCGTGTAACATCTCCCAGTTCTTGTCAACCTGTGTCCCTAGTGGGACACTCCCACCTAGTAGGTGGTGGGAGCACAGCCCCTGAGGCCTGGCATGGCTGTGAGCACTCTGCACCTCAGTAGATCAGAGCTGAGGCCTCCACTTGGCCACCTGGAGAACTAGGGGAGGTCAAAGTGACCACATGTAGCAGTCTGGGTTTGGGACCCCACGGCTCCTCTTGTCTCCCTTTGCTGGGTTATGAGCTTGGAGTTGGGGGGCACCAAGCTTTTCCATTGGTTTTCTCTGCCTGCCCTGGCCTGTCCTTTCAGCCATTGGGGAGCACAGACTGCAGAGCTTTGGGTATCCAAGTGTGATCAGTGCACGTACTGCAGGCCCAGGTGGGCTGGAGGACTTTTGCCATGAAGCGAGACCTGCTGTGTAGGAAGCTCGCACAGTTACTGTCATTAACTTTTGCAGTCTAAGATTAGGGTTAGGTTAGGTTTTGTGTCCAGCCCCAGTGCCAGCCTGTTGCTCACTGGGCTGGTTCTGATGCAGACTGGGAGTCACTGCATAGTGGGTTTGCCTTGCTTCATTGTCCCCATTAGTGACAAAATCAACCTACTGACTTAAAGTGGGGATGGGCTGACTGTTGGACTAGATGATCTTAGTGGTCTTTTCCAACTTTAATAATTTTGTGATTCTGTAATTCTAAGGTCATGTTGAATTTGAATTGGAAATCACTTAACTCTTAAAACTTCTTGTCCAATATCCTTTGGCATTGTGGTTTTGATAAGGGAAGAAAAAGGAGAGAAGCAGTGTGTCTGGATAAAGCAGCCTTCCTCTGAGCAGCATGTTGCCTGTGGAAAGTTGGCTGAGTTACTCACAGCCCCGCTCCCTAGGCATTAGACTCTTGAAGGACATTGATGTGCCTTTAGGGAGGAGCCAACAGCAGTCGGTTGGACTGAGTTCTGTCTTCTTGTCCCCTGGTAGTCCCCCAGGGAAGCACAGTAAGTGCAGCCTCTCGAAACAGCGGTGTTTCTGTGTACAGCTGTGTTATCGTGCCCTTAAATCCAGGCTCTTCAGAGTCTGCCTCAGCTCGCTAATGGCACTTCATCAGCTGTAATGGGGCCTGCCTGCTGACTTGTAACATTCCTGCCGATTTTTCAATTTTTTTTTTTCTTTTATGCTCTTCTTGACTCTAAGTAAAGTCTCCAGTTTTCACTTTAGACACATTCTGAGTGAGCAGATGGGCACAAGCAGCGGCTCAGGTGGAACCAGTGCAGGCAAACCACGCTCCCCGGGGAGTTCCAGCTGCCCTGCCCTAGGGAGGAGTGCCCTTCAGTTCGTGCACGCCGCTGCAGGACATTGCTTCTTGCCAGGTGTGAAATTTTGATGAAGTGCTCTTTTTATTGTTAGAAGATGCAGCCCCTCCCTCAGCTCATCTCCCTCAGCTCATCAACCCGCACTTATGTTGAGCTGTGAGAAGTTGGTTTTCTGAATATACAACTGCAAAAGTAAATAATGGCCTAAAATCAAAATGTGGCGCTCCTTCCATGCCATCTTTCCTGACATCCCTTACTGTTCAGAGGAGCTGCCCATCAATCTCTGCAGTCATTGCATGCTTTTCCTTTGAATTCATCCTCCTTGCTCAGCGTGATGCTGCAGGCAGGATCTGCCGGCGGCAGCTTGGCAGTGGGTTGCTCATGACCTATGCTGCTCAGAGCCTTTATTTCTCTTTGCCCTTCTCTTGCATGTGTGTGCAGTGTGCAGCTGCTGCCTCCTCATGCACTGCCCTGTCAGATCCTCAGGACTGGAACCATCAATGTGTGCACATGGCACCTGGCAATGAGGACCCTGCTCTACTGTGGCGCATTTAGTCACTATGAATGAACTTTGTTCTGGCACAGGATTTTTGTGGTGGAGAAATAAGGAACAGTAAGGCATAAGTTTCTTTGTTTAGCGTGGTGAGCGCTGCCACAAGAGCTGTGAAGGGCCAATAACACACTTTGGCTGTAGGATCAGCATCAAGTACAAAGGTTTTTAGAGCAGGTGTCGGAGGCAGGAGGAGAAGGGAGGTGAACAGGCAGGCATGAAGCTTCACGTACCGCCATGTCTATGTTAACGCCAGTGTGTTCTGAGATGTGATTGTCTTTAGATAGGAAATATTATCTTTAAATACATGAGAGCAATGATGTGTATTGTAAACTGGGAAAGCCTGGCTCTGGATCTTGCTGATGTTCGAAAAAATTTATTCTCAGAAAGAGTGGTGAGGCACTGCATGGGCTGCACAGGGAAGCGGTGGAGTCAACGTCCCTGGAGGTGTTCAAGACACACGTAGATGTGGCACTGAGGGACGTGGTTAGTGGACTGATGGGGGTGGGCTGGTTGGTTAGACTAGATGATCTTAGTGGTCTTTTCCAACCTTAATGATTCTATGACAATAATTACAGAGCCTGTCATTTTCACACAGCAATTATGTTTTTATTGCAGATTGATGTCCTCAAGGCAGATGTGGAGAGCGCGGAGTGGAAAATTTTGGAAAACCTGATCCTTGAGGATGTTGTTGAGCAGATAGGGCAGCTGGTCTTCGAGGTGCACACCCACTGGCCTGGTTTTGAGGTCAGTGGCAACGATAGCACTGTGGTGCGGTACTGGTACAGTCTGCTCCGGGAACTGGAGCTGAAGGACTTCAGGCTTTTCCATACCTACAAAGACTTATCAAAACCACAGATGTTTCTGAAAAAGGAAGCCTTCAATGCCAGTAGCTGTTACATGCTGAGCTGGGTGAATACAAGATGGAAATAGCAGAAAGGAATCTATGATGCGTGACTGTGAGCCATCTGTCCCGTAGCATTATTGAAGAGGACCTCAGAGTCACTGGCTGAAGTTGCCAAATAAGTATACAGTGCTTGCTGATGGAATGGACTGGCTTTTGTTTTTAAACACTGTCAAAAGAGATGAAAGTGGAACCTGGTCTTTTTGGCTTGTTTTTAGTTCAGGTGAAGTTCCACAGTGCCTTTTCTAGCACTGCACCTGGCTGCCTGCGAGCTCCTTGCCACAGAGCTCCCCGGCCCTGCCTCTCCCTGCCAGGGGTGCACGGATGCTCACAGAGGCGGTGGCTCTGGCCTTGGGGACACAGGGACATGCCCTGCTCTGCATGTGGGCTCTGAGCACTGGCATGCGAGTTGGGTGCAGGGTGCTCCCAGCAACCCAGCTCGGCCATTCCCTGAGAAGCTAAGCAATGAGAGGGAGCTAAAAAGTATACAGCAGGTGCTTTGTTGGTTTTTTTGTGAATAATTTTGACATTAAACTTTGCATTGAAATACAAGATCACACCACTTTCATGTCTTTCTTGTTCTTTGCAGGGCTCGGAATGCCTGAGTGAGTCAGGCTTTGAGTATCTGTGTTGGCCACAGGGGCCACAGACCTCGGGCTTCTTTGGAAGAGGCTTCAAAGCCCCCTGCCCCAATAGCGAGGGCCTGGCTGGTGCGGGGCTCGTGGGACTGGAGAGGGTTTGAATCTCTTCAGTGAAAGTCATCTCCGTGCCCTTACATACTCAGATGTGTACCAGCCTTCCAAATCACAACAGAAATTTTAACTTGTGGGTAAATGTCAGACCCTTTCCGTTTTAAGAAATGCACACTGGCTTTCAATCTGCTGCCTTTCAGCCCTGCTGACAGTGCCTTGTTGTGCTGTGTGAAGTGAATTACTGCCTCTCTGACCTCATTTTTACTTCCTTTTAAATACCAGCACATCCACTTATTTAGTGGTGCTGGGATTTTCGGAACTGGAGTTTAATTCTAAGGGATCTCTGCGTGGGTTTGTGTGCACTGAACACCTCAGCTAGGGAAGGAGGAGGATGCAGGGAACAGACTGGGCCTGCTGGTGCTCCCAGCTGTGCCTGTGCACTATGTGGAGCAGCGCAGGAGGTGTGCACAGGCTCTGGGATCAGAGCAGCTGGAATCAATGCCATGTTGCTGCTTGCTTGGATTCCCTGAGCCCAGCTGCAGGGCACAACGCTCCCACGGGGTCAGTCCTCTTACTGCCACCCCTGACCTGGTAACTGAAGAGAGCCATGACCTCCAAAAACCAGCAGGAGATGCCTTCTTGGTGGCAGTCACACTCTGCAACCCCTTGTGCGCCAAGTGCAACAACGCAGGGCTGTAAGGAGAGCCATTGAAATGCACAAGGATGCCACATCTCCTGAACTGAGCTACTGCTTCTTGGAACGGTCAGACAGCTCATCAGGGAATGGCTGCACTTCCATTCTTCAAATAACAGGATGGCAAAAGGCCAGGTGCGAGCCCTGCTTTGTTAATGAAGCATGAAAACAGGCTGGAGCTGTAGAGTGCAGCCTTTTCCTCCTGGTGAGTGATGGCGTACTCAGAATGATAGACTACTATAAAGAGGTTAAAAACCAAATGATGTTCTCTTTCAGGTGTTAAAATTCCGAAGGGGATGCAGACCTTTCATCATGTATTGCCCCGAAGAAGAAATGTAAATCCTGTGCATATGGAAATTGCAGGAAAGGGCTGGAGGTCCATCGTGGGACCTGAGATCAGAATTTAGTGTAACCTCACCCAGTCTTTGCTCAGGAGCGCTAAGTAGCGTCAAGAGCAACTTAGGCGTAAGCAAATATATCTTCTGCAAGAAAAGATTCCAATTACTGTGGCAAAGAAACCTTATGTAAGATGCAGGATAGATAAAAGCCATTTATCATTCCTATGGCAGTTACATGATATTATGGGGAAAGGGAACAGCTCTCATTTTATGCCCTGTGCCTTTCTACTTAGCACCTCTTAAAGCAGAGTTAGCGCAGCCGTCCTTTCTGAGCTCTTGTGCTTCCACCCGTTGGTTTTTACTGGCCTCTTTGACCTAAAGGAGCAAAGCTTAATGAATCCATCTCCTATTTGTTAACGGCTGGGCCTTATGTAAAAGGAATGTGGTTGCCCCCAAGCTGCTCTGCTGCTGGGCAAAGCCTGCCTGACTGCGGTTGTCACACACTGCGGTCTGCATCGGCCCCAGAGAGCAGCCCCTGGCAGTGGGCAGTGGGAGCTGGCAGTGTAAAGGAATGGGATCACAGAATGTCCCAACTTGGAGGAGACCCACAAGGATCACGGAGCCCAACCCCTGGCTCCACACAGCACCACCCAAAATTCAAACCCTATGTCTGAGAGCGTTGTCCCAGCACTCCTTGAACTCTGGCACTTGGGGCCTGTTCCATGCCCACCATCCTCTGGTGAAGAACCCCTTCCTAACCCCCACCTGCCCCTCCCCTGACACAGCTCCGTGCCGTTCCCTCAGGCCCTGTTGCTGTCACCAGAGAGCAGAGCTCAGTGCTGTCCCTCTGCTCTCTCTGAGGGGAGCCCACACCTGGCACCACTGGAGCCTCGCTGCTGGAGCTGGCTCCTCACAGGAGCCCTGTGCTGCCAGGAGCAGCTCTGGGGGAACAGGGAGCATTGCAGAGGTGGGTGGGAACACATCAGGAGGATCCCCCTGTACTGAGCTCTGCAGCAGAATCCGTAAGGTTGGAAAAGACCACTAAGATCACCTAGTCCAATGGTCAACCCATTCCCCCATACCCACTAACCGTGTTCCTCAGTGCCACATCTCCATGTTTCTTGAACGCCTCCAGGGACGGTGACTCCACCACCTCCCTGGGCAGCCTGTTTCAACGCCTCACTGCTCTTCCTGGGAGGACATTTTTTCTAATATCCAGCCTCGTCAGGAGCACCTCTCAATTCTGAAAGATCGAAGAAAGCATAAATGGAACACGTCTGGCTTTTCTTGGCAGCAGCCAGCAAGGCATCACCCGGTCTCGCACCTGAAGAAAATGCACTCATTCTCTCTGGTGAATTACTCACAGCTGAGACCATCTGGTTACTTCAGAGCCCAGGTTCAGTGAGGTCCATTAGCTGCTCTTTTGCCCTTGAAGGGATCCTCAGGGTTACTCAGTAAGAAGTCACTCCTGATTTCTTGCTGCTTGTTAACACAACATGACGTTTAATTGCAGTCAGTAGAAACACGTTTCAGTGATGGTGGAAGGTCAGAGCTGACCCACATTCAGAGCCACATCACTTCTCTCTGCAGCGACCAAAGAATGTTCAGACTGTGAGCGTCCTTACTCTGTGCAGTGGATTACCATTGTATGTTCAGTTTGCTGAAGGTAAGTTCTGTGCTCACAGCACAGCTATAGTGCAGGTTGGTTGTTCTGTTTTTTTTCCCCTGGCATTGCTTTACAAGAATTTAAACTCCACCAAACCCCACTTATGCCACAGGGGAAGTGTTGAGGTGGTGAATTACAGCAATGGCAGCTGTGGGGTGACGGTGCTGGGGGGGCTCTGCAGCTCCCAGAGTTGTGTCTGTGTGGCTGTCAGTGGTCGGGGAGCCCAGCAGGGTTCATAGGGCTGAAATTTTTCCCTGTAGGGTTTGTGTTGTTTTCTTCCTTTCCAAACCAGAGGGCACACAGCTCAGTGCTGACACCTCTCAGATTAGCCCAAGGACTGAACCTAGCCCAAAGGACAAACCCAGCACATCTGCGGTAACACCTGATTTTAGCAGTCTCCCAGTGGTGCGAAGCACAGTGAGTTAATGGGGACTTGCAAAGGTCCGATGCTTCCACATTTAGAACATCTTAAGTATGTTGTGTGGCGTAACCAGGTAACAAGCGGCTCTGAGGTCAGACTGCCAGGGTACCTCATGTCCACGCTTGGGTGAACATCATCAAAACTTGTTTGTAAGAGCTTTAAACTCTGCAGGGAGCTTCTGCAAACAGAACCCTTTTGCAAGCAGTTCTCTCCAAGTGCTGCCAGACAGCCATGGTGCACGTGGCTTTGTGGTTTTCTTTTTTGTTGTTTTAATTTAATCAGCTAGCTCAGCAGTAAAGATCTATTTTACTGCAAAATATAACTTAAATTTTGAGTATATGTCAATGAAGCCAGCCTACAGGAGCAAGTCTTTCAGTAGTCCCTGGAGGAACAAACTCCCTGTCAGCTAATTTTTTTGGTATATAGGCTCAACTGCTTGAAGTCTTGCAAGCAAACCTTCCCGCCCTGCCCTGCTTGCCCCCCTCACAGGCTGCTTCCTGTACAGAGCCCTTCTACCCAGGAGGAGCGAGGTTTTGTAAGGACCAGCTGGTAGCAAGGAGGAAAGTGCACAGCGTTTCTGGGCTGTCAGGTTGGCAAGGCTTTGCTGTTTAAATCAGCCTTTGAAGACCACGCTGTTAAATGGCGTGTTGAACACCTGCCTTTTGCTAAAAACTGGCTTATTCCAAGGCAATCTTGGAGTCTTCTGGATGCACAGTAATTCAGATGTTTGCTCTTTGCAATGAGGGCAAGGAATGTGCAGCCCCATCTTCCTGGGGGCTGATACAAGCTCTGTGCGAGACAGATGCCAGGACCATCTGCCTCGAGAGAGACAGCCTTCCCACCTACGGGCAAGCTGCGCCAGGACATGTGGGATATTCCCTCCTCTCACATATGAAAAAAGCCGCGGAGGAAGGTGGCACAAGGCCAGAAGAACGATCAGATTTCCAAGGCAGAAGTCCAGCAATGATGGCAATACTTCACTTATCCGCAAACCCCTGCTGCAACAGTAATTGGTACTAAGTGTCAAGATACTGCCACATCATTTCCTAAAGTCAGAGATGCATGATGGAGGGATCAAAACCGCAGTGCTGTCACAGCAGCCCTACGTGCTGACTTGCAGGTATTCCTCCCTGGCAGTGCAAGAGGCTCCAGCCCCCAAGGAGCCCTTTTGGACTCACTTCGTGGTCGGGGATGCTGCTTGGGGCCTTTGCCAGCTCTGTCGGCCCTGAGGTCTGTCTAGACTTATTCTGGCCAACATTTGTAGCTGACCAATTTCTGTCAAAACATGAAATCGGGAGGCAATGAGAACAACATGGTTGGAGCTCATCAGTCTGGCCAGCAGCCCCTTCCCAGGTGGCTGCGGGAAGGACAAGTCTGGCCTCACGACACGCAGACACCCACCGCCTCTTCCAAGCATAGCAAAATCGCTGACACCGCCAGCCCTGGATCCGTGACTCTACAAGCTGGCAAGGAGGAATTATCCTCATAAAAATTCCTCCCGCAGGCTTCAGTGCAGATGTGAGGAATTCCACATCGGATTAACAGGGTGACCAACAGTGAGGGACAAAGGAGTTTATCTATCGGAACGTTTCCAGTGGAATTTTGATCTGGGGCTTGTTGCAAACATTTAATCCTAACTCATCAACTCCAGAATATATTGAGTTAGTGCTTCTTGGGTTTCTTCCCCAGAGACAAGAGACAGGGCACCACTACATGAGTTTATACACATGCATACACATGCACATCAATCAAGTCCTGCCTGGTAGGTGATGAATGGGGCAATGCAACACCAACTGCGGCGCCAAAACTTGTGTCTGCTGTCATTTAAATGCTTTTCAGCGTTTGGGAAAGATGTTTCTGATAGGAAAGTCAATATCCAAAACTTTTTCAAAGCAATTTATCTGCTCTATTTCCTCTTTTCCTCCCCAGATCCCTATGCTTACACGCTGTTAATGGTCAGGCACACAGCTGCACGTCAGGATGAGGGAATGGCCTTAGGTTGTGCCAGGGGAGGTTTAGGATGGGTATTAGGAAAAACTCCTCAGAGTGGTGAGGCACTGGCACGGTCTGCCCAGGGGGGTGGTGGAATCACTGTCCCTGGAAGTGCTCAAGAAACACTGAGGTGTGGCACTGAGGGACATGGTTAGTGGGCATGGTGGGGGTGGGTTGGGGTTAGACTTGGTGATCTTAAGAGGTCTTTTCCAACCTTAGTGATTCTATATCCATTCAGGAAATGTATTTGAAGAAAAAAATGGAACTTTTTTGTTCCATTCTAAGTTATTTCAGCCCATTTTCTCCTTATGCAGCGGATATGGCACATCAGAGCTCAGCACCCAGCTCAGGAACCATGGCAGCAGCTCACTCCTACTCACATCCTTACCAGCCCAGAAAGAACAGCCTCTCCTTTCCCTACATGATCCTCAGGACACATTTGCCACCTCCTTTCTCTCCATGTTCTACCACTTCCACGTTTCCTGCCCCAGCACTTACACAAGTGTGAGGCTGGACAATGTATACAATTGGTACCAATGCTCCTCTTGTGATACCAGACTGTGACATGTTTCTGGTACGCAGGACTACCGAGATGGGAAAGTAAATGGAAAACAAATTTGGTGCAGCTATGTTGAAGGCATGAATGGACAGTGGAAAGACTTTAAAACACAGCTTCAGACAGCTGGTCTAAAATCCATGAAGTTGTAAGTTCACTCACAAAGGCCTAACTTCAACAAGTACTCTTGGAAAGAATGGTCTTGTTAATCAGTCCTTCCACAACAGCAGATTGAAAAACAAAAAATCTTGAAGTCCTTCTCGCACAACTCAAGATTCTTGATGCTACTTGAGTAGCATCTCAGCTACTGAAGTGCCTTATCTCCCATCCTTCTTCTAATTATAGCCATTAATCCTTTGCTATTGTTTATCTGATGAGCAGCTGTTGACTTATAGTAAGCAACAGAGCGTAATTCAAAACTGTAATTAAAACCGATCAATGGAGAATTTTGTTACACGCTTTCATTTCCATTAGGGGCTCAAAAGAAGGGCAGACAGTGTGAAAAGGATTTTTTTTTCCCTCCTTCCAACTTAAATTAGTTTTGTCTGAACAGGGCAAGAAAATGAGCTCATCCGAATTCTGATTCAACTGAGAATTAAAATGCCAAATGATAAGAAATATTTCACAGGGGCAGGTGGCGGATGGAAGAAGTGAATGAAGATAAGCAGAAGTTTCTTTATAAAATGATTTATTAAAAATAAGTCTTTTAAGGAGGAAAAAGTGTGGTATGTATATACAGTAAATTGTCACAAACTGCATGGAACTTATAATACAACCGATCCACTTTGTTGGTTTGTTGTTGTTGTTGCTATTTGTTTTTTATTACGTCATGCTTATTGGAACTTAACAGTGAATGGGAAGAGAAAAACACCTGGTACACAGCCCTTAGAGGGAGACTGAGGGGGACTCGTAATGATGACACTCGGCCACCAGCATGATGCAGTTGTTGAACACAGACAAAACGAGATTTTATGATACAGGCTTCAGTTGATACAATCTAATTGAAGGCCGTGCGCTTCTGATTAGTTCTTCATTTCTACTGTGAATTAACAGACATCATTAGCAAATGATTTTGTGTTCTAGAAATGTAGAAGTATTCTAGGGAGAGTAAAATACCCTCAAAAAAACATACACAAATGCTCTATGTCCAGCTCCATTGCAGTAGGTATCAAAGATTTCTTCTTAGGAAGAAGATGACACAATTGCTGGTTTTCTCTCCTTTAACTCCCCACACCTCTGACAGCCAGAGCCACAAAAATAGTTTTTCTTAAATTTATTTTATTTTACAAGAGTATTTTGCACAGAAAGTGACAGGACAAACTAACGCTGGATGCTGCACGCTTTAGATTCTCATACCCAGGTGTTGCGTTTAGAACAATATCCTCCGAGTCAAGTATTGTGAAGACTTCCCATTTTCAGAGCATATATACAGCCAGCTGCGAACAGCTCTATCACAAAATGTCTACCTGTCCTTACAGCAGAATTCACTTCAACCTCAGATCTCAGGGCTTACAACTTCAGCTCCTTGCAGCAGCCTCTTTAGTCCCATAGCTTAATGAGACCATCCCAGCCACACGTAATGACTTTAGATGTTTCATGTGGATGCCAGACTGCGCCAATGCAGACTTTATCATGTGCTTTTATTCTGCTGTAGAGTTTTGTGGTCTTCCAGTCCCAGATGTTAAGCTTTCCATCTGCATCTCCAGATATCACATAGCTGTGTTAAAGGAATTAAAATAAAAGCTGCATTAAGTACAAGGACTGCCAGTATTGTAACACTTTATACTGAAGAATGGAATAGAGCTTCACCCAGGGAGTTTCCCACCTGACAGCCTGAAAACTTCTCTGCCAGAGAACTGGCATTCATGCTGTGCTTTGTAGCACACATAGTCCTGCAGAAGGTGATGCATCAGCTGTGAGGTAAACGTGCTAACCAATGTGATTATACCATGCACAGTGTTACTGCAACTGAAGAGAATACATCGGGAAAAGATAAAAGTGCCAGTTCATCTGCAAGTTACAGACACACTCTCTTTTTCCTCTGGTTTTGCCGAGGTTATTCTCCACTTCTTATAGCAATGCAAAGCTTATGTACATACAGTGGTAAATATATGGGCATATTACCAAGGAAACAGGATGAAAAAGATAGATCTCTGAACAGCTAAACGAGGATACACCACACCAGCCCTGCGAATGGGAAAAACCAGGCAAGTCTGAATCCCAGGCATTCCAGACAGGTGCATATGGTGGGAACAGAGCCTGAAGGGCTCTGCAGAGACTGCTGCTGACCGTGTGCAAACACAGGCAGATGGAGGTCTGTGCTGCACCAGGGCTGGGCAAAACAAGGGCAATCTCTGGATGCCTTAGCACAGCAGCGTAAGTCACCTTTAGGGAATGGGGAATCTGGAGGATGCTGTTTTTTAACTGTTGAGTTAACTTAGTCCAGTCAAACAAGAAGAGCAAACTTTCATTTCTGCTGCTTGGCTTCGAGAGCTCTGTCTGACTACTGGGTTAATGGGATGGCCGTGCATCAATGAATGTTTTAGAGGATTCAAAAAGAAATCTGGTGTCTGTGCTCGTGAGTTTAAGATGAAGCTCTTTCCCACAAAACTCACCTCATATCAGGTGAGAAATCCACTTGACAAGCGTAGCCAGCTACCATGTGACCTTTGAAGATTTTCTTTTTGTTTAATCTGAATCTGTTCTGAGCTCCAAAAATCAGAATTTGGTTATCCATCGACTGGCAAGCCAACCATTTTCCTAAAAATGCAATAAACAGAGGAGATAACAGAGTGCCATGTATGAAAAAACAGTCTTGGCTGGAAAGTTTGAGACACACACAACTTTTCCTGCACTGTGTTAATTCAGGTTTTCGTTATACAATCATAGAATCCTTAGAGTTGAAAGGGACTTTTTAAGGTCATCTAGTCCAACTCCCCTGCAATGAACAGGGACGTGCACAGCTAGATCGTGTTGCGCAGGGCCTGATCCAGCCTCGCCTTGAAAGTCTCCAAGGATGGGGCATCAACCACATCTCTGGGCAACCTGTTCCAGTGCCACACCACCCTCACTGTAAAAGATTTGTTCCTTATATCTAACCCGAATCTCTCCTCTCTTTATTATGTAATCAAGGTTCTCAGTAGAAGCTGATGTTACTTCACAGAATCACAGGGTCTGGAAGATGGCCAACCCAACTTCCACCTGTTACAACTGCCAGAAGGCAGAAAATTATGCTTGACAGGATTTCGGAAGCCTGTTCCTACAAAATGCACTCAGAACTCTAAAAAAGCTTTGCCTGTTACATTAACCTCATGAATCGATTCATTTTTAAGCTACTGAGTAAGCTTTATGGTGCACATATTCTAACTCTCAATCAAGTAATTCACTTGAAGGGAAAAAAAAAACAAGTAACCAATTTGATAACCTGTTTTGCAGATACTCTAAGATGGTCACCTGGACTCAGGAGTTTCAAAATCCTTACATTTTTGGGAGTATTTAATCCTCTGTGCAAGAATGGAATATAATTTAATCAAGACATTTGAGTAAAATAAAAAAAAAAAAAAAAGGCTTTTCTAATCTTCATTTCACTCCGTGTCTTGGCACTGCATTAATTCCTGCCTGAAAATCCAGTGAAAGCAATGCACTACAGAACAGTTTACAACAAACTTCTGCCCTGAACTCACTGTCTTTAGTGTCTTATTTGAACAACAATAACAGAAAAATGTGCTGAATTGTCCATAAATCTGATCCAGCTACTAGCTTGGAATTAGATAATTTTCTTCAGCCTCCAAAGAAATAAATAGTGTGCATACCCCAACCATGTTACTCTCTTCTAGTTTTTAAAAGGTCTGTTTCCATCTTCTGCATCCTTCAGAAGGAAACAAAAAATTTCCTTCCACAAAATTTTCAATTTTAACTGTCTTTCTCCAGAGTCTTCTTTTAATATTAAGGCTCTGCTTGAATCATTAAGAATAAAAGATTTACACTGCAAAGGAACAGTAATTTGATGCTGATAGCTGGCTGAAAACGCTAGCTATACAACACGTTGATCAGCCACTGCTCAGCAAATGAGACTGTTAACTGTAAATCTGTAACGCTTCAGTAACACTGGCAATAAAGCTCTTTAATTTTGGCCAACACACATAAAAGAGATTTCGTCCTATTAGAAGGATTTTTCACTCATTACTGGAGGCACTAAGCCTTTACCCTCCTGCAGTCTGGTTGTTACAGAAGAACATAAACACTAGGGAAACATTAACATACAGAAACACTGAGATAATTTGGAATTTCTCTTAAGCAACTGCTATTTGTGCTGTATTCAGAGCAAAGAAACAGCATCAGCAGGATCATGTAAAACAACAGTCTTTGCGTTATCAGTGACACCACAAGGACTGCTGAGCTTGCTCAGTACTTCGCAGCCCCTGTCAATTCCCAACATTGTTTTTCCTAGTATTTTAAATATTGCAAAGAACACATTGTAATCCTATGAAAAGAAAGAGCCCTTTTACTCTGTTTGGTGGAAGGTCTAAATTTAAACTGATACAGCTATCCTGTAATAACCCTTCATTTTGACATGTTTGGTCTTCTCAAAACTTTTAATTAAAATCCAGATTCAGTCCGATCTTGGAATAAAGGCGCACACGTCTTTGGGAAGGTGGGGTTGTATGGGCAGCAGGGGGGTACAAGAAGGCAAAATTACAGAGCTATAATTAATTAGTGAGACATCCTATGTCAGCTGGGCCTAAGAAGGCAGTGAAGTTGTTAACCTACCATTTGGAGACAAAGTCACGGCTGGCATCGAATGCATGCTTGGCTCAGCAATATACTTGAAGTCTACGGGAATGTCCCTGCAAAAGGAAGAAGTATGTGTTTTAGGAAGGCACGGAGACATTCCACAGGGCTGCCTTGAGAGAGCTGCTGTACTAAGCCACTGAATCACAGAGAACATAGCGGTGCTGTCTAAAGAAGAATGTGGAAAAGCTCAAAATTTTGGGTGCCCACCTAGAGAAATCCAGCTGTGCAACCATTTGCAGGATAACCTCTGATAGTGTGAGTTTACCCCATACCAAATGACCCATAGTCCAAAGCAGAATCCTGATTCCAATCAGGAAACTGTAACACAAAGATACTGTATTGCCTCCATTTTCTTTAAAAATAAACAAAACAAAACAAAACCTTAAAGAAAGCAGGAGTTTTATTCTATTCTCTCTGACAATGCCATTTTCCTCCTGATCTCCCCCAGTGGGATGCCAACCAATTCTGAATGTTTATAGCTGAACTCAGCTGTAAACTCCCCGGTCTCAATTGCATTTTATTCTTTTGCAGGAATACCAAAACAGCTTCAAATCCTGCCCGGAACAGGACACTAAGTCATCACAGCAGCGAGGCCCGATCCTGTGCAACCCCTCACACCCCACACTCCCTCAGCACGCCTGTCATCTGCTGTCCTCAGTTCTAGATGAAAGCAATTCTACCAGAGGCCACGTTAAAACAAACTGTTGGCTGACAGAAAATAAAGAAAAAAGAAAAGAAAAAAACACTAAGAAAGGCAACCCACTGTATATCACGAAAAGCTCCCTCAGGAGTCAAAGGTATCTTTATAAGGAAATATGGAGAGAAAAGGCCTGCTGGAGAGGTTACAGACACGACAAGCCTCCTAAGCCTGGCAAAATAAGAACTAAGTTACTGCTGTACTGCTCTTGCGTTGGCATCTGACTCAAAGGTAAAAAGAAATAAAACCTTTCAAGACCAGTTGCCCAAATCATTTCACTGCTTATCCAAGTAGGATCAGACGCATGTGAAGCACACAAGAGAAAATAACATTTTGCATTTCTAAAAGAAAACACAGAATATAACACCCATGCCAACTTTAATATCACTGCTGTAAAGATACAATCAAATGAAAAGCAAAGCAGCCAAATTTTAAAGCACTCCAGTTAGGACTCCTAAACAAACTACCTCATCTTTAAGTTTGTCCTCGTGAAACCTATGTGCATGCTCTGAACTCTTGGGGAAAGGACATTTACATTCTCAGGGGTGAAGCTGCTCACTGTAATGAAGTCTGACATGACATCCCATTACCAGCTCTGGACAAGTCAAAGTATTTGCAAAACCCACTACAAAATTCATCCGAACAATTGAAACCAAGCAATTAGACCAGCTTTAATTACTGGCTTTTAAGGCTATATTCAGGTCGTTATTACTTTGAAGGCTGCTTTGTTTCTGTAGGATACTGAAGAAATACTGTGCTGAAGATGAAGAAATATATTGAAATACGCAGTAAGCAAGTCACCTCAGATTTAGTAACAATTGTCCTTGTGAACTTAAGAAAAAAAAAAGATTTGAGGTGCGGTATGAAATCGTTTGACATGGAAAGCTGATGTGCTGAACATATTAACAGTTTTAATGCACCATAAAAATCTGGATATTGAAATTATGTAAATATGCAGACTGGTTGCCATATATCACAGCAGGCTGTGGACAAATGTTTTTCAAGTCATGGCTAGAAAGACAACATTTGCTTTATATAAAATCAAAAAATTCCCCAAAGACTGCGTGGCAGAACACTGTCTACAGTTGAATCCCCTATTATCTGAACAAGAGAACCCTTTTTCAGTGTACAGGATGCTCAGTACGTATTTTTTTTTTTGCTTCAGAAGAAAAAAAAAATTCTGGTACTGTAACAATCAGGTTGCGATGTTCCCATACCAGAACCTTTCTGCCTTTCCTGCTTTTCCACACAGAGTGACTAAATCCACCCACTTCGCTATTTATTTCAGCCATCAACACAAAGCTCACAGAAGAAGGGCAATCCAATCTCAAGGAAATAACAGATTTGTGCAAGTGACATCCTCCTCCTACTCACCAGAGAGGAGACATTCCTTAGCAGACAAGATACTGTAAATACTTTGAGGAGCTCAGTAAAAACACGGGTCTAATTACAAAAACTGAACAGAGGCTCTCCGGGAGTCACATCTGGAGACAGTGCTCCATGCCTATAAGCCTAAGCCTGGGCTCCCAGACTTTGGTCATTACCATGCTGCTACTGGCAAAGACAGCAACACATCACAGACACACTGTGGGTTTTGGAGACATTCAAATACCACAGACTGGAGCCTCTCGTCTAGGTGAAAAAAAAATTTAAAAAAATCTGGGAAGAAACTGATTAGTCACAGAGCTGTCAAACTAATGTCTGTATTGTGCAACAGCTTTCATGAGTGAATGACAAAATGAAATGGATACTTAAAGATGTGGAATTAATAATTTCAAAAAGAAGTCTGAAGTCCTAGAGAAATCTTCAAGTCCTAAGCAGGTCTCAAGACCTAGAACCTCGTGGGAAAGGTTTCAGAAACAGAAAGATATTTGTTTTCTCCCCAGATAAGTTAAAAATTGGAAGCTATTGAAAATGTTTAGTATGAGTTTTCTTGGAAAGACTTTCATTTCTCTGTCATCAATTGTACCCATACCGTATCAGTGACGGTCCAAAAAGCAGACTACCAGAAAAGGAGAAACAAAGCTATATCAAGATTGCTATCTTACATGTTGGCCAAATATTAACTAATTCTGTACATATCAAAGCTCAAAGCATTCAAAAGCTACAAACACCAACATAACATAGCAGGCTTTTTTAAAAAAGGCTTATTTATGGGCTCCCATACCCTTGGGGAAAGGAGAGATAACAAAGATTGCTAATAGAGCACAGCATGCTTCAGGCTGACATGGCAGTCCTGTGCTTTCTTTGGAGGAAGAGAAATCTATGAAGTGCCTCAAGAATTCAGCCAGAACAGGTTGGCTAGTATTCAGCAGTGTGATAGGAAAGAACTAGTTTTTAGGATTAGAATGATTTCTCTACAGATTTGAGAAATATACAACAGTAAAATACATCGCTAATCATTAATGCTAATAAATACAGCCTGATGCCCATATAGAAGTTGCACCAATAAAAGGAGGTTTTCATAAATAGATATTTCACTCTGCTGACTTTCAAAGTAGTTTTCAAATACTTCAGTAGCGTAGGTCAGTAAGGTAGGGACAATAATTCACTGTCAGATGCTAAGAATGACTTCCAAGGCACTGAAAGTAGATTGTGGAATGGATGTTTCCTTTCACTGGAGAACAATATTTAAGAACTAAGGCCCATACTAGACTGAGTAACAGAACACATGATTTGCAGAGAGTATGCCCAACTTCAACAGTTATCAGAAATTAGCAACAAGGATATCTGAGAATGGTCTGGTTCTGTATTCTTGTGAAAGATTAGCTACCACATAATCACATACGCGCTTGCAGAAATTTAAATTCAGCTCTTGCTCAGCTAGCTATAACTCTGCATGCTTCAGCATCCTATCTGCTACATACACTTCTAACATTACACTACCTTCTCAGTTTGTTCATAATATATTTTATGTTAAAATTTAGTATTTTTAACTTACCATTCCCAGACTCTTAAACTTTTGTCATCGGATGTACTCACAAATCTTCTGTTTTCATCAACAAACACAATGGTGTTGACAGCTCCCAAATGTCTATCATATTCCTGCACAATCTCACCACTCCGAATATCCCACTACAATTAAAGAAGTCAGAGTAAGATACAGGATTTTCTAATTTTTTTTTAATAATTTCAAGCTTTAAAATAATATCAGGCAAGAAAGCAAATCCTCTAGTAACAGTCTTTGAAGGTAGGAGGAAAAAGTAGGAGGAAAAAGATACATGCTCAACTGGTTCAGAATTTCTAATTGAATAAGAAAATTCAAGTAAAACTAACAATTTTTTGAGCTGTAGGCGGAGTGTTTATGAAGAGAAATCAGGGGAAAATAAGATATAAAGTAGACATACCTGCACAATTTTCTTATCTGACATTCCTGCAACAAAGAGATTTTGTTTATCTTCATCAGGATTGAACTTGACACAATAAGGAACCTTCCTGTTTGTGAATCTTGAAATACATTGTCCTGAAACAGACAAAGCCATTCATATTGGGTCAAGCCAGAAGTTCTAAGGGCTGATTCATTTATTACAGATATTGATAGACATTCATTCTACTTCTATCTCACTAACAGCAGAGAATACCTTTTTTCAAGCCCCTGAGAGAATCAGAGGGTAGAATTTAGCCTACATTTTAGTTATTACCTTCTGTCATGTTTGTAGGCATACACCTGTATAAAGACATACAAACACATTCATCCACACCATTACTACAGCTTTCCAAACAACATAACAGCTCTGTAGCTTACATATTATCAGGACATAGTCAAGGACATCAGGACTAGTCAAGACATGGCAAGCTGACCAGAGCCTTTGCAAAACATCACCTGATTAGGATCGGAGTTCTAACTTGGAACTTGGACAAGGATTTCTTATTCCTAAGTGTAAAAAAGGGTAACAGTAATCTAACCACAAAAAAAAACCCCAATCTCCTCTCACAGCCCGAGCCATAAATGGGTCATCTGTAACTTCCAGGAGCCTGCTGTATTTCAAGAGCTCCACAATGTCCAAATAAACTTAATAAACTGACTCAAGCCTGGAGAATCTGACTTCTGCTTTCTGACTGACCTTTGAATGAGACTAGTGCTACTGCTATGCTAATCAAGAAAGCTAATGTCTTTTTCAATTATGGAAACTTCCTTCCTTTCAAACACCCTTAGTTTCAAAGAATACTGGCAAAATTTACCCTGTATCTTTTTAACTGAAGAAACTACTTGGAGCAGAATGTTACTGAACATTTCCCAGACAGTTCTGTGAACGCATCAGACCTATCTCCTCCACTCCCTATAGCAGCTGCTCAATTTCCACCATCTTTTCCTATTCAGAATGCTCTTCAAGATGAGGTTAGCTGAAAGATCAAGTGAAATAGTTCTTCCAGATTTAATTTTGGTCTAAAGTGTGATTACTTTTTTTTTATGTCTGTAAATGCAAACATGCAATTAAGTGATTTGTTAATTTTTTTAATCTAAAAATTGTTCCGTCATGACAAATACTTTAAGGACTTCTCAAATAAATAAGCGTATTAAAGTATTCTCAACTGCATTATTACAGATAACAAAACATTTAGAATAAAAAGACTGTTCATCCTGAACATAAGCCTGAACACTGAACTACAAAAAGATATTAAGGGTAATTAGAAACAATCTGACTGATGATATGCCTTACTATGAGTTAACCACAATGTGCACAACTACAAGCCTACCTGTTTCAGTGTCCCACAGTTTAATATAGCGGTCATATGCAGCACTAAGAAATCGAGTGCCAGCGTTATTGAAACAGATGTCTCGGACAGCTTTCCCATGTCCTACAACACAGAAAAGATACAATGAACTTTTAATTTGTGCTTAGAATTAAGGTTTTTTTGGAAAACGTTTTGCAGGGTTAGCTGCTATAATCTTTGGTAAGGCAAAGAGAACAAGGAAACTGCTTGTTGAAATTGTTCCTGAGCACTAGCAAACCTGATTTTAGCACAGTGATCCAAGTGACAAAGAACTTCCTGACTTAACTCCTGAAGACTGGTGAGAATTTAACACAAACAAGCAAAAACCGACCACAAACACATATAAGCACTGGAGAGAGAAAACAACAGTATTGCACATAAACAAAGTACAAATAAATGTTGACATCTAAGGGAAAAAAACAGGAGAGACAAACACTACCTGGGATGCATTTAAAGGAGAAACATTTAAAATGGGAAACAAAACAACTAAAAATCATTGGAAATATGAGGTCTTCTGATGTTTATCTTGCTGTACCTCACCCCAATACTTTCAGCTGATCATTGTAGCTCTCTTTAGTTAAAATACTGGCACAGAAACTATATACAAAAACAAATGTGAAATATATAAAAAACACATATATATACATAAATGATAAATAGATGTGTGTATATATATTTATAAAATTGCAAGAAGTTTTTGATATATATTGAAATAGCAAGCAAACCTGGCTGATGTTATGGACTTTCTGCGAAGAACAGTCAAACTGTTCAGAAAGAGCAGGCTACTTAGAGAGAAGCTTTTCTGAGCATTTCTTTGCTACCCTGCTGTCATCAGAAATATCAGATAAAAAGACTTCTTTTGTTGTTGTTACTCAACATATATTCACTCAAACTGTGTTCTAGAAATACTCCCATCTAAAAGAAGAATCAGCTACTCTTGTTCTTCATTAAAGTCTGCTGTGCAGTTTGTCTTCAACCATCTGCTTTAAAAAACACCTGTTACATAAACAAAGACTGCACCAGAACCTAAAAAAATAAGAAAAAATTCCATGTGTTTGCACTTGAAGCTCAGCACAGAGGAGACCACCTAGCTAAAGAGGAAGTAACAGGCCATGAGATGCCCTCCCTACAGGGGGCTGCTGTTCTCAGTATGAAGATGGAGCAATTCAGTTTCACAATCTTGCCTTTGGAAAGAAGTCTTGCATAAAATTCTGAAGAGTGCAGTACACTAATGTCTTGTTTTAAGGGTCTTAAAGTGTTATATGTCTACCTTAAATATCCTGGAATGATGCCAAAGGTTCACTAAAAAGTTGCACCTTTTTCAGTTCTCATTGCCAATATTATACTGAACACCATTTGCCTTGGCTGCTTACAGATCCTCTCAAGATAAAGCAATAAGCCAACCTAAAACACGTCCTTTCACACACTTGCTTTGTATGCATATTAAGAGCTCAGTTAAAAAAAAAGTATTATTACCAATAAACGTCCGTAGACATCTTCGATCACCATATACTTCCCACAGCTTAGAAGAAAAAAGAAGAATGAGAGGAGAAAATACGTCAATATTTAAAAAAAAAAATGTTGAAATTAAGTGCAAATATATATGACACTAGATTTTAAGAAATTAATTACAAATTTAAGACATCAAGTGATGAATCCCACATATCCATCCAGTCATTTACAAGGATGCCTTCTTATTAGCAAAAAAAAACCCAACAAAAACCAGACCCTTGAATTAAAAAAATACAATAAAATAAAATGATCAAATTTACGGTTTTAAATGTCTAAGGTTTTGCTAGTTAAAAATCAATCAGTTTTTTAATATGACATTGATGGACTAAAATGGGATTAGTTCAAAGCCACAAATACTTCCAGTAAACCACTTGATTGAAAGCCTATTGCTAGCTGCAAAACTAAGCTTCACAGAAAATTATGACAGTAACCTGAGCAACAAAAGACCTTCTAAATTCTATTACTAAATGATTAACACTGTTCTAACACCCACATCACCTTGTGTATTATTCTATCTTTGTTCCCAAGAACTTGTAATCTGAAACTCAAATGAGAAAATAAAAGTAACAGTAACTTGGTAGAATTACCAAGTGTTTACATACTCTACATGCAAGGTCTGCGTTCAATACTGGAATAAAATATATAAATGAAAGCAGAAAAATAACTCACCTTAATTTTGCAATCCATAGAGCAAGAGAGCAGCATATGCCCAGACAGAGGAAACAACCTAACTGCACTGACTCCCTGTAAGTAAGGACAATTAAAGAGTAAGTGGAACATTCATGTATTCTCTCATTTCAGTAGCCCTCCTTTCTTTTTATAAGCAAAAAGCTATAACGCAACTTCATTAAATACACAGATATTGTATATCTAGAAGAAATAACCTACCATTCCACTTTCAAAACAGAGATGCATTTTGAACAATTGTTACTGGCAACAAATTGATTCACTTCAATATCTGTATATACATACATCCTAGAGCTTCTGGACAGTCCCTTCTCAACGCTCACATCATTACTGTGTCAATCACAACAAATAAATTGTCGTTAAGGTGACTGCTTTAAACAGACACTGCCGTAATAGAATTCTTTCCTGACAACTTGCTCTCTTTGCCATATACAGAACACGTTCTGTTTTGTTTGTTTTAAATCCAACATGGCAGCAGTTCCACTGGTGTATTAAAGTAGCCCCTGAGGCCACTTCCAACACAGGCATTCCCAGAAGCATTCGCAGGTTCTGAAGCTGCAAGCGCTGCGGTGTCTCTGTATCTCTACTCAGATGGCCTGCAGTATTCCCAAAAGTAATACGACTGCTACTTCTCTGGCAAAACAAAACGAAAAAAAAAAAAAACAAACACTAGCCAACCTGCCCTGCCTGGGCTGACTAGTATACGTGCTTTAAGCTGATAGAAGGACTATGCAGGTTGAGGGCCCATTTTTCTGGTGCTCCTGTTTGACTGTTCCAACTAGCAAACAGCCTTTTCAGGTGAGACATGTGGAAGTATTCCACAGAAAAATTTCTAGCCAGTTCCACTTATTACGTATACTGGCTTGTAGCCACTGAACACCAGATTCCCTGGACGCAGTATCTTCCCATCTCTCTGTATTTCAGGTCACCCTTACAAAGGAAGTCCAGAGAACTGCCAGGTACTCATAGTTTGACATCTCTTCTTTACATAATAAGTCAATTACTCTATTCGTATTCCATCTAGTTCCTCCAACTCTGGTTGGACTTGCATTCCATATCCGTCCCTATCATTGTTTCCTTATAACCCCCAGCTTTTCTGTCTTTCTCAGTCCTCCTTGCTTTTGCTTCTCTTATCCATTCCATTATTTGTCTTTGTTGTTTGAAGGAAAAAAAAAACAAAACCTATTTTATGCATCAGTCTGTTCTGATAGGATAAGAAGCAAAGGAGTGACTAGAGCTTTGGGGAGGAGATGTTATTCTGAAAAGCACTGATACTTGCAACTACAAGTGCTTTGATACAGCAGTCACAAAATATAAATACAGAGCTGTGACTCAACAAAAAAAGGTAAAAGCCTCATCTCCTTTCTTCCATCTTTTAGCTATCATTAAGGTGCTGCCCACTGCAGCACAGGATATTCCCTGACGTAATACTGAAAATTAGAGACAGAAGCAGCAGCAAACTGAATATAGGCTTTATGAATCTGATCAGTGAAACAATGTTTGATGTTAAAAAATACATGTTTAGTTAAATGCTCTGGCACAAGAAGAAACTAAGAACATGAAGTAACATCATGGGAAACTGAAAACAAGTTAATAATTGTATTTAGGAATCCTGTAATGCTTATGTATTATAATCACAAAACCTATTCAACTTTTCATAGGTTTGATGTAAAATAACGTTTAAGTACTTTTAGTGTACAAATGCATTTTCAGTTATCTCTAGAATTAGCTTTGCTCTTATTCACATGGCAATTTAGTAAATAATTCTGAATTCCACAAAGGTGAATGAAGAATATCCGTCCCTTTTAAAGATGTCAGGAAGTCACTATGTTCATAAAAAAGTTTATACAGATATCACAAACAATCATTATCTGACCATGCAAACACATCATGTGGGTGCATAATGCTGCCAACCGTGTGCATCATGTCATAAATGAGAAAAAACGTTCCTTTCTTCTACTGATGCTTCAGTTTTATAGAAGTTACTAGCTTCAGATACAAAACAAAGAGCATTTTTATGAAGTACACTCAGAAACTTCCTACCTTTGTATGTCCAGACCATACATGGATTTGTTTCTTTGGAAGATAGCATTTCTCAGGAGGCATTGTAGAACGGAGATTAACTCCAACATCTTGAGGAACATGAAGGTAAGATCTCCCCTGGTAGTCATACATTTCTTTAACTGAAAAGGTAAACGGAGAATTCTGAGAGTCCAAGAGATTGTATTTTAAGAGGTAATCATTTTAGGAAGATTCAACTAGCACATATTTAAGGTTTTTCTCAACACAGCTGTCTTTCTCTGAAGTACGGCAGGGTGGGAGCGGGAAGAGGGGTGAGAAGAAAATAAATCCACTTCATGAGATGCGGATTCTTATTTGACATCAGTTGTGCTCAAATTAAGTCATTTCAGCAAAGTCTGCTTGGGATCTGATAATCTGAACAAAACAATGTCCCCCTTACCCAGCTAACTCACCACCAAAACACAAGAGAGTTCCTGAGGACAATAAGGCTTTGCTTACACTAACTCTACAGAGATTATAACCTGCACTCTAATTCTGGTGTTAGCTTGCAATTTCCATTCCATCCAGCTCTGCGCTCTAACATTCATCTCAACAGAATTGCAAACCAGAGAAAAAAAGATCCATCACCAATGTCAACCAACTGGTCAACCTATGGCCATCAGCAGCTAACACCTGTTCTTTAACTTGACTTAACAGAAGTGGCTGGACAGCCAGACATGCAGGGTGCATTGTCCTAAAAATTGATACTCTGAAGCAGACTTCTCTGTTGAGTAGCGATGACATTAAGCTGTGCACTAATTAATTTCTTAGTTTCTTGGATATTGATATGACAGTTCTGGTTGTACAAACGACCTTCTGCTCAGCATTAATGCTTAAAGGTGTCTATAAAACAGTGATTTTTTTTTTTTTTTCTGGAAGGCTTTGGTTTGAAATGATTAAAATTTATCTTGTAAGGACTTTGACTGTGAAACTTTAGGAAATGGCATACAAAGACAGGTGCTAACTACCAGAGCCAAGCAATGTGAGGCAGGACTGTTTTGCATATGGACAGTTGAAACAATGGTTTCTAAAGATCACCTAATTTTACTTACCAAATGATTTTCTTTGAAGGTATCATATGCTATAGGCCTCAACAGGGTAATCATTTGATATAAATTATTCACAGTATGACAGCAAGAACATTTACATTAAGAGCTGAGGAAGTACAGGGTCCAAGTGATTTTCTAAATTGTATGTTTGTAATTCAAAGCACTATTTGCTGGTTAAAGTACCAAAACACAAAACAGTGGTCACTCTGAAGCTCAGACTAAACCAAGCTCATAATCTCATTTTTTTTTGCTCTGTAAAATAGGAAGAAGTTATGCATATGTAGTAACATTAAAAATAAATAAATAAAATCAGTACCCTGAAAGATGACATTTCCACGCGGCTCTTCACAGTATGATGTGGAATTGGTCCAAGTTTATCTCTTTCCCTGCCCTTTATGCTTATGCCTGTGAGTGTTATTATCTCCAAAACAGAAACATCAAGGTGCCTCAGCAGTTTTGCCGAGGCTGTCTGCCATCCTTACTAATTAACACAGCAGGCAAGAAAACACAGTGAGCAGGAAAATGAGAACAGGCAGGAAGATGCCATTACCATGTAATATAGTCTTCTCCTCTCCAGGTTTATCATCTTCTAGTTTTCCTCTCTTCTGCCTCTTAGCTGTTATTTCATCCAACTCCTTCTGTTCTTCCTGGAGAAATAAAACATGATCTTGACTTTTAAAAAAATTAAACGTTCAGAATGATGTAACAAAATCCAAAACTGCATTACTGTTTACTCGCTATTAAGAATACACGTATTTGCTAAGTGAGATCAGAAATATTTCTAAGCATCAATAGAATACCTTTATCAAAATAATCAGATTAGCTTGAAAAGCTAAATTCATTGAAAATAATTAGACATAATCTTTTTATTCATAGACTGTTGCTAAACATCACTGACTAAATGTTGGTATGTAAATGTAAATATTGGTTGGAGGGTTGGGTTGCTGCTTTAAAAAAAACAAACAAAAAACTTCCCTTTTTTCTTAAAATAAGTAAATACAAATTTACTTTCAGTTCTTTCCAAGTTACTCCTGTTTATAAGGATCTTTTGTCAGACTAAGATAAGGATCTTGTCAGATAAGGATCTTTTGTTATGACACACAGATACAATTCATTTTATTTCCAAACAGTATTTCAAATAATTGAATGCAGAATATTCAGAACACCCTCTTCAAATTTACAACCTGAAATGTTTCTGTCATCCTAAAGAACACCTTCTGGTTGAGACACACTGGATCTCTATTAAAACCACCACATAATATATTATTGCACCACAATGCACTAGCAGTTTGTATTGACAGTGCTAAAGCAGCACTTTACTTGAGTAGTACTTCTGAACACTTAGCACTTTAGTAGTACTTACTTCTGAAGGTTTGGCTACTTCTTTTTCATCAACATACTTTGCCCATGGTCCCAGAAAACCATCAATGTTAGATGCATCATTCTCCTTGAATTTCTTCCTTTTTTCAATTTTCTTTTGTCCCGTTTCAAACACTGTTAAACCTGGAGAAAGGAACAATACACTGCTTAGCCGCTCACACAGCTAACACACCTCAACATCATTAAGTCTCATCACATCAATCTAAACAAAAAATAAACCAAACAACAACACTATCACCATCACTCCATTCAATACCCACAGGAAAATGGAGAACACACTTGAGGGCCAAAGCACTGCTGACTTTTTAAATTATGAACACTGCTAGCCACGTACAGTAACAGAAGAGCCACTTAAACTAGCATTTAATCAAACATGTGCCCATGCATTTATAACACTAAGTCTGCAGGCTGCATGAATATATTGATTTTTATACTTTAAATAGTGCAGACTTTGAAAAAGATGAGTCTGAACAACTGGCTTCTGATCTCGCCCCACCTCTCTCAGTTTCAAACAAAATCCACAAGCAAGCAAGTACGCAAACAAAAAAACCCAACCAAACACCAAAATCTCCCCAATCCCCAATTACAACTGCATGTTTTAATTCAGTTAAAATTCAGTTATCTATTTCTGAACACTATCTTATTCTTTCTTATAAATGCTAGCATATCACAAATTCTGTGCCCTCAGACCTTCATCCATCAAAACCAGTGTGCAGTTTTCAAATAATGCTTTCCTACAGCATCAGTAATACTCCTCTACGGCAAGGGAGACAAAAAGGATTTTTTGTAAACAATGGAAAATAGGCAATGTTGAAGTTAAAACAATGGTCGTATGAGAGACTGGTATATTACAGTCAGGAGTTTTCTTAAAATAAATGACAAAAATTGCAGTATCAAAAGAATATATTTTACTTTTGAAATGATTTAGCCTTAGCCATCTTAGCTATCTAATATAATTGCTATATCAAAATTTTCGATTGCTTTCTTCGGAAGGAATGAGTCAGGTAACCTTCTACATATTCCATGGATGAGAATAGAGAAATAAAGAATCTATATATTAATGCAAATAAAAAGTTAAACAAAAAATCATGAAGTCACTTTCATTGTTAAATATCTTGCATCAATGTATCAATTACAAGCTCCATGCCTCTGGTAGTCACTTCTCTCAGTGGAATGCTATGCCTTTACCATTTGGCCGCTTTCCAGTGGTTTCTCCTTTCCACACAGTTTAACTGTGCTTAGCAGAGATAACCCACAATCCCCAACAGGAGCGCTACAGGGTTGCTTACAGAACCATCAGTTTGCTACTGAGCAGCGCAGTTTAAGTGGCTAGTTAGCCTAACATATCAACATCCTAATGCAGACACACCACAACTTGGATAAAGACAGAATTTAAGAGGACCAAAAAGCTCTGTTCTATATATGCAGATCAGTCCTATCCACTCAATGACACCAGAGAAGTTCTAACTACAAGTCTGAAATTTCAATAAGATTAAAGATAGTCTGATATATTTGCTACTTCAAGAAAATAAAGTCCCCCTATACTTCTGATGTGCAACACTGGTTAAGTCTCTCACAATTCCTTCCTCTGCCAACACCTATTCCATTTCTTAGCAAAGAAATGACGGAAATTGCCATCAATTTATATGAGATTCTGAAATACTTACCTTGATTTTTTTCAGCTTCTTCTACAGAACCAATATACTTGGTAGCAACTTCAGGGTTGTCTATAGATGGGTCTAATGCATAACCTGGAACAAGAGGAGAAATAAAATACACGCTGTTTTGGACCTCTGACTTTTGTACAACTTTTTGTACGTCTTCCCACTAATTCATAGAATCACAGAATTGCTCAGGTTGGAAAAGACCTTCAAGATCATCAAGTCCAACCGCAACCTAACCATACTACCCTAACTCTAACAACCCACCACTAAATCATGTCCCTGAGCACCACATCCAAACAGTTTTTAAGCACATTCAGGGATGGTGACTCAACCACCTCCCTGCAGAGCCTGTTCCAGTGCTTAACAACCCTTTCTGTAAAGAAGTTTTTCCTGATATCCAACCTCATCCTCCCCTGGTGTAACTTGAGGCCATTTCCCCTTGTCCTGTCACTTGTCACCAGTGAGAAGGTACCAGCCCTGCTCTCCCTGCAATCACCTTTCAGGTATTTGAAGAGAGCAATGAGGTCTCCCCTCAGCCTCCTTTTCCCCAGACTAAGCAGCCCCAGTTCCTTTAGTCTCTCCTTGCAGGGCATATTCTCCAAGCCCTTCACCAGCCTTGCTGCCCTTCTTTGGACCTGCTCCAGCACCTCAATGTCCTTTCTGTACTGAGGCACCCAAAACTGAACACGGTACTCGAGGTGGGGCCTCACCAATGCTGAGTACAGGGGCAGGATGACTTCCCTAGTCCTGCTCACCACACCATTCCTGATACAAGCCAGGATGCCATTGGCCTTGGCCACCTGGGCACACTGCTGGCTCATATTCAGCCGACTGTCCATCAGCACACCAAGGACCCTTTCCATCATGCAGCTTTCCAGCCACTCCTCCCCCAGCCTGCGGGGTTGCCTGGGGTTGTTGTGACCAAAGTGCAGGACCTGACACTTGGCCCATCGTTCCGGTCTATCCAGGTCCCCCTGTAGTGCCTTTCTACGCTCTGGCAGATCAACACGCCCTCCCATCTTGGTGTCATCTGCAAACTTACTGAGGGTGCACTCAACCCCCTCATCAAGATCACAGATAAAGATTCCATGAAATAATTTCCAGTTGGCGCTCAAAATGAAGGAGAAGTATTTTGAAATTTCATTCATTACTCACTTGACCTGGGTATTGCAGTAATTACAAGGTATTACCATAGAATGGCTTGCGTTGGAAGGGACCTTTAAAAATCATCTAGTCTAAATACCCTGCCATGAAGTCTCTGTGCATACACTGCAACCAGAATGCTTAAATCTGCACAACAGAGAAGTAAATACATACAATAAGCAACAGTTCACATCACAAGAGTGAGGCCACAGAATCTTTCTGGCCTCCCAAGAGGCCTCTAGCCCAGCATCCTGCTCCAAGGAAGGTCAACACTGAATTCAGACCAGTTTGCTATAATACAAAACATGACTTTCTGGAATGTCATAGAAGCCTACTTTTGTTTTCTGGTCTAAAGGACAGATTTAACTCTAAATTTACTGTCAGCAACACATGATTTTAAATGGATGCTGCTTTAGTTCAGGGCAAAGGCAGCAAGTTGCACTGAAACCAGCCAAAAGGAAGAAGTCGCAGATATGAAGGAGGAATGGAAGCAAATGAAGTTTTCTAGGGCTTAGTGCATATTCTGTGTTTCCCCACAGAAATGATTTCATCCTCATGTCAAGGCTGGGAAAGCTTGTTCCCTCCAGATGAAAGCAGTTGCTTTAACTAACATGGAATGTACCAGAAGCAGCAGCAATAACTTTTAATTTTTAAAAGAATTAAGCATTCACATAATCATTTCCTGATTACAGCTATTGAGTCTCGTTAAAAACAAAAAAAAAAAAACCCGCTGCATTTACTCTTATAAATAATTTATAAAATGTATTAGCATTTTTGTAGATATTCAGGATAATTCACAGTTTTTTATTCTGAGAGTCTCATTTTAATATGCATCTCTTACACTTTCCCTCCATTTCTCCTGAAGTGGATAGCATGATGTTCCGTGAAATACAAATAACCTCATCCAGTTTCCAAGGTAGAGATGTACTGAACATTTACTGACTGCTGGGCATTTTTTTTTTTTTTTTCCTCCGGTTAAGACTGCACCCTGGTGGACACATCACCATTTTTTATTAAACATTACTCAAATGACAAAGTGCCTCTTGAGGACCCATAGAGAATTTCTAAAAAATAAATAAAAAGGAAAGAGAAGCCATGAAAGAGATAAAAAGCAATGAAAGAGAAGCAACTTTTACCACTGGTAGAAGTAACCACGCACACCCACAGAAATCTTATAGCATACATATAAATTCTTACATATTTGTTGATTCACAGAAACAAAAGTGAAAATCACAAGCAGTGGAAGATTAGCCAGTGACTCCCAAAGGCCAATAGCTTATAAAAACACTTAGATGCATACACATTGAGAACCTATCAACAGCCAAAGGAGATCATCCCCAGCCACATCTCAGACACACTGCTGTCCTAGAAGATTTTTACTTACATGGATAACCAAACTGAGCAGACACCGTAATGAGACTTACACTAATTTAACTGCCTGCTTTTATTAAGGCAGTGTATCAGTGAGTTCTTTTCCAAGCTTATAGCTCGGTTTCTGTTAACAGCAGAGAGATATTACTTTGGATTTATGTCAAAATCAATACAGTGGTTTTCTTGTCCTCCAACTGTATTGACAGACTCTGGGACTCTATTTGCTCAGTACTTGTAAAAGAGGGACAGTATTCTAATGAATAAGGGACCCTGGGCCAAGCACAGCTTCCCGTGGAAGCAGAGACTTCTTATAGCTGGATTGAATTTGGTCCAGCATCACTGTCATAGAAAAGCTCTGAACAATTTCTACTTTCTAGTGGGTATGTGAAAGAGAATCTTTTCTTTCTGGCTGAGACTCCTAAACGCAGCTGCAAAAGACAGCTTGCTTTTATCCTACTCAGCTGGTATATATAACGTGCATTCACTCCTACATCTCCTCCGGTTTCATTTAGGAGGGAGATATTTCATGCTACACTTTAGCACAGAAAGGTACAATTCCACCTACATCCATTACTTCAATGCATCTGAAAACGGTTGGTTAAATAATCAGGCTTCAATGTGCATTCCAGAATGACAGTTAATTCAAGTAAGTTTACATTGTATTGTGTGCAGTGCAGCACAGGGGAACTCAAGGTAGCTCACATACGTGAAACAATATAGCTGGTCTGAGTCTGCCTGAGAATAAAGCAATCTGGGAATAAAATGTCTACAATTGTAAAAGGTAACAGTGACTACAGGCATTGCATACGAGCATACGAAAAAACACGGAAGCGTAATTTTCAAGTCAGAGTCATTTTAAGCTTTACAGTATCAATCTTACTGATACACTAATCCTTTTTAACGGAGTTACTGAATACTCATAAAGAGCTTTGAAATTCATGGGCAGAAGACTGCTTATTATTTAATAAGACATTAATATCTTGTGAAAGAAAGGCTTTAGAATACTAAATGCTGCATGAATGAAGTAGTTCAGTTCTAGCATAACTACAGAGGCTGAAATGGGTATGAAATTAATTTTTTTTAACCATATTAAGAATAGAACAGAATTGTTCAGTTCAAAGAGACCTACAAAAACCATAGAGTACAACTGCCTGACCACTTCAGGACAAATCAAAACTTACAGCATGTTATTGAGGGCATTGTCCTAAAGTCTTTTGAGCACTGACAGGCACTGGGCATCACTTATCAGGGCAGCCTGTTCCAGGGTTTGATCATCCTTATGTCAAAGAAATGTTTCCCAATGCCCATCTGACCCTCCCCTGGTGCAGCTTTGTGCCATTCCCATCCTGCCATTGGTAACAGGGAGCAGAGCCAGACACCAACCTCTGCTTCCCCTCCTCAGAGAGCTGAAAGGAGCAGTCAGGTCCCCTCCTCACAGGACATGCCCTCCAGACACATTCATACTGATAAACAGTTTGTGTGCAACATGTAAAAAAAATTCGTAACAACTCTTTACACTGAAAGCGTACTTAAAAACTGTAACATGAATGAGAAAATGTTGGGCGTAGAGGAAGGCCTAGCAGAGATTGACAAAATGTGCTCGTCGGTCTAAAAAGGGATGAAGAGAGGAGAACAGAGTGGATGGATCCAGAGGAAGTTTTGATATGTGAAACATTAAAGGCAACAGTGACCCATGGTTTGACAGGACTACTGATGGAAATGTGAGATGGAGTTAAAGTTTGCAGCATAGAAGGTTCAGGGTGGTACCAATAAAACCTCTACTACTATATTCATGAAAAAAAAAAACCCTACAATTTTGTAGATTTTAAAAGCTTGAAAAAAAAAGTATAGAAATAGGACAGACAAGTGCGTCATGAATGACCTCGAAACAATTTTGACTCAGATCAAAAGATCTGACTAGATCTCTGGTTTCAAGCTTTTTTCTGTGGATATCTGACCTGTGCATCCCCCAACTACTTTCAGGGAGTCTGAAAGACAGGAGAAGCAAGCTTGCATTACGAATAACCTCCTTGGTCCAGGGGTGTAAAATGACAGCTTAAAGATCCATTGTGAAGAAAAAATGGAGTACCACCAAACCAGTCTAAGACTTGATGTTTGCTGTGGTGTGTTATATGGCTGAACTACAGCATTCTGTATTAAAAAGACAGGTACCTGACTGCCAAGTGCTGCTATCATAGAGACATTCTTGATAAAGAAGCTGAGGTCAGTTTGATCTGTCCTAGATCTGAGGACTGCATTCAGCATGCTCTCCTGTTTTCCATGGACTGTGACTCGAGCAGTGACTCGATTATGATTATCGCATTTTTTAATTTGTATCAGACGTGTGAAGGAAGGGCAGACCATTCTCAACAGGTTGCTCACTGCAAATAGAAGCTGCAATCTTTAAGCCCAATCTAGAAAATATTTCCAGTGCTTGTGCCAACAATACATTCCCAAGTTTCTGGAATGAAGGGAACCTTACTAAGATGGGTAGGTTTTATCTACTTTAAAAAGGTTACTGGTACTGTGAAGATTCAAAGAGTGTGTTGTGATTAAATAGTTGGGGAAAGATAAAGAAAAATAAGCAATCTGGAATGACACAAAAACTTTAATTTAAGATATATCCTCAAGCAAAAGGTATAACACAGAAATTTGGAAACTCAGCTAAGAGGGACAGCAATAAGCACAGGATCTTACTTAAACTGAGCCCGGAGAATCAGAAGACCTGAGCATGTGTACAAAACAGCAGAAGCTAAAACATAATAAATAATGAAATCTGAACATCTTGCTCTAAATTCAGAATTTAGAATTCAGAATTGGTGGAACAGTACTGCCATAATTGGACAGAACGCACTCCAGAGCATGTAAAAATAAGACGGTCTCAACAGCGGGGAAAAACACACTACATGTTGAAGAGAGGTTAAAACCAAATCAGATTAACAATTTAATAGTGCTAACAAGCATTAAAGAATCCTTGGGACTGAAATTCTAGGCTTAGGTAGTGGCAAGTAAAGTTGCCAGGACACTGTCACTGACTGCTCAGCCAGAAAAGACAATAACCGTGAGATGATAACAGAAGTGCTAGGGAAAGAACCACAGTAATAATGTAAAAATATTACTAAAATATCTCTGGCACCTCTGGCACAGTTTTGGACTGTGCAAATGTTCCATTAAGATGGGCTGAAAACAACATTCTTACACAACACACGTGCTCCCTGAAGCAGTTGTTTCAGAGATTCACAAGAAAAAAAGTCAACTGAGCAGTGCTGGAAGATTGATTTAAAGACATTTTTACTATGGGCATATGTTTTAAAAATGACTATAATGCAGAATAAATCAACATTCTTGAGGAAGCAAAGAAAGCCATAAAAACATTTACTACAATGATCTTAAGCTCAAACCAGGAGAGCTATACAAAACAGAGAAGATTTTAAAAAGGAACAGAAAGTAAGACCCAAAGGATAGAGCCTTTTCTGAATGCAGGGACATTTCAAAGACTGTTGGAGAAAAAGAACTAGTGCCTGCCAGCTACTAAAAGACTTGAAAGAGATGAGAGGGAAGCGAACACAACTGAACAGTACAGTATGTAAAAAGAAACTACTAGAAAGTGTTCTTCAGTGAGCTGAAGTTGCATCCAAATATGTGAAAAACAAAGAACCAAACTCTAGTAGATTTAAAGTAAAATCTATAGTAAAGCAGATCCCACCTTCCCCGCTTCCCCTTCTCTAGCAAAGTGAGAAGGGAATCACATAAGGAATAAAGAAATAACACATCACCTTTTGCCACAAAACACACCAGACTGCATGCAGGCCAAAAGGTGATCAAGGAATGAAAAGAGAGTATCATAGAAAAAAAAAAAAGTGGTTTATAAAACAAACAAAAAAAGCCAACACAAACAAACACGTGACCATTAAATGGAGGAGCCTGGGGAGGCTCTTGTGCTTGGACCTTTCTTTATGGGTAACGTGACAAAGTATTACCTCAGAGTGAAATGCCAGGAAACTGAAGAGCCAGATGAGTGGTAAGAAATGATCAGGACCCGACGGTGTTCACCCAAGAGATCTAAAGCCAAATCCCAGTATAAAAGCTCTCACCTAAATCTGACTCCATACTGACTGAAAGGGAACAACATATCAGCTATGAAATCTATTTGTAAAAGATGCTTCAGAGGAGATCTGGAAAACTACAGGTCAATCAGTGAGATATTTGTATGGGTAGAAGTTGTAAGAGCTGGAAACTAAAATAAAGAGTCAGTAGACACTTAGGTAAGAGGTGTTAAATATTGCAGCAGAACGAATAACAGCTTTCTGCACAGATAAATTACAGTGACATAAACTCCAGCATATTTGTGAGGCAATAATCATGAAAATGAAAGAAAATTGCTTGATGATCATAGAATGATAGAACGGTTTGTGTTGGAAGGGACCTTTAAGATCATCTAGTTCCAACCCCTCTGCTATAGGCAGGGACACCTCCCTCTAGACCAGGTTGCTCAAAGCCCCATCCAGCCTGGCCTTGAATGCTTCCAGGAAGGGGGAATCCACAATCTCACTGGGCAACCTCTTCCAGTGTCTCACCACCCTCACAGTAAATGATGGATACCTTCATGAAACTGAGTTAGACTGATAGCGTACCTCAAAGACACTTCAAAAAGACCCCACATCTTTACACGGTCAATTGATTAATAGAAAACAACAGATACATTACTATTTGTTTGCCTCTTTCTCTTGCTCCTCATTAGGTATCCACTGCTGCTCACTTGTCTAAGAGAATCCTGACTGAGAATCATTCCAGCCCTTCTTCAGCTACAGCATGGACATTCTGATCTATCCATGCATCACACAGAAAAAGCACTTTCAACAGGAAATATTTACTGCAGGAAAGGTACATGGGAAAGACTGTGCCGAAACCTGCTTGGGCTTTGTTTGTGACTAACACATAGGTTTCCCACCGAAGACACATTAATTTCAAGATGATATGTAAAACTACCTCTAAAAAATGAACAAACAAGCCCCCTACCTTAAAATAAGAAGAAAAGACAACAACAAATTCCCATATAACGGTGCAGACAATGCAGCATTGACCTGTTTTGGATACATGATCTCGTTTATCAGCTTCTCTGTCACGTACCACACTTGTCCTTCATTTACAGTCGTTGATTACCTGCATGCTAGCCACTGCAGATTTAAGGCCTCCTGCCTTAGCACGGTGCTGTCAAGCAGCCTAACAGGGGACAGAGCTCTCAAGATCTCCAGCTTTCAATTAAGAAATTTACTTTCTGTTCTACCAATATGCTAAGATTTAGTCATTACAAATACAAATGAATTAGAGTTATGCCCAAGCAACTGTACTTGTGTTTCTGTACTTCCTTGTCTTTTCCAAGAAGATATTTATGACCTCCTTTCAAAATGGAAAAGAGAATACTCGTGTTTTTAACAGACAACTTTTTGACAGCTTAAACAAATTCTATTTTTAAATAGCTCACAAAAGACCTTCTAGTGACCCAAGAAAACATGATCATTTGCTGCACATTCTAGCTTGAACTTTAGCTTCCCAGTACTAGTTCTTGCAATTTAAACTGTCTATCTCAGCCTTTTCATAGCTCTATTTTCACTGTACTGAGATCATTATCTACTGAACATTTCTAGAAAGCTAATGAGAAAGTTGCACAGTTGCCAGCGTTATCAGTCTTAAAAATATTTTTATACCCATGTAACAAAGCCTCTAAAGCAGTTGCTGCGCACTATATAAATCAACAGCAAGAGCTTTGAGCAGTTTTATTAGTTCTATCCTCCCCCAAACTAAACTTTGCAACACTTGCCCCCCCAAAAACAATCAACTGAACAATGTATGTCTACAGACCCTTTTTTTCAATACGTATCTAAAGCACGCACAAAATGCACAACCCACACAGTGCAACACATAATTTCAGTGACCAAAAACTAACCTGCCTCAGATCCTGAGTAGGCTCCTACCTGCACTGTCTGTCAACTTCTAACATCAAAACTGCAGTAAAGAAACTTAAATTTATGCTACAAAAGGAGACATCCATTTCTTAATATCTGCATTTTGCTTATATTCTACATCCTAATGACTGAGAAGCACTTATTAGCTAAAATTGTGCAAATGTATAAAATGAAATAAAAATATATTTTGCATTCAGCTTTGACAGGACAATCTCTAATAAAACTCAAATACAACGAGAAACTGAGCATGTTATAGCCTCTGACTTTAGGTAACTTTTTTTCTTCCAAGTTTAGGTGTAGTACATGGCTCCCACTGAAGTTAGCAATAAAGGAAGGTGTTTTTCAGGCATGAGCCTGCAGGGAATACTCTTCAGAGTACAAGTGCAAATGAAAAAGAAAACTGCAAGGTTTTTTGTGCCCCCAAGTTGACTTTTGTGACACTATAATCTACGCAGCAAGTATCAGGCTTGCTTAGTAGACTGAATTTGGAGAATATAAAGACAGACTTCACCTGAAAACAAACATTTATGTTTGCAAGACGAGCATTTGCAGTCAAGTGTAAAGAAAAACAGAAATAAAAGCTTATAATGTAACACAGAAGAAAAATTAACCACAGTTATATGTCAATACATGGTGGTTTCATTCCTTCAAACATGAGCAAAAGAATGCTTAGAATACACAGTTTTCAACATTTTCCCTATAAGAAAATACATTTTTCTTACAATCCATAAAAAGCCTATTCATTTGATACTCAAACTCCTCCAATAATCAAATCCTTCATTTTTCAAATGCAACTATTTACAAGTGAAAAGATGCTTCAGGATGAGAACGCAGCAACTACGATCATCGACATGAAGACACATCTTTGGTCATGTCTGTGCTAGAAACACTCCAGCAGATGCGCTCTCACTTAGTCCAATTCCTATTCATCCAGCTTGTATCTACAAGAAGCAACCACTGAAGAACTACACAACTCAATACAGTTTTCTTTTAGCTTTGTGAGAAACTACCTTTAGTTAGAATCTCATGAAGAAATCTATTTGCATAAAAGATCTTCAGTTATTTCTCATATTAAAAGCATGAAATTTTGATCTGTTTTCTCTACACTCATTTAGCTAATGGAGGGATTCATTAAGAGCATTTTTGTATTAGATTGTACACTTGATTACAGTTTCAAAGGGAATTATAAAATGAGATCACCCAAATAAACACTACGATCTAAAGCAGTATGGATTCTCATTCAAAGACTTTTCTCCATATGGATTCCACTGTTAAGGACTTACCATAGGTTACAAACGTCCTTCGTTGTTGCTCAAACATGAAATCATTGATGTGAGCTGGTTCTGCATATCCAGAGAGCATATTTCTAGGTGCAGCCATTTGCTGAGTCCTAAATGGGTTTTCTGGTCCAAACTAGACCAATAACGTTAAAAGAAAGTAAACCAGAATTACTAATTTGTTATTTTTACGCATGTGTTTTTGGGAAAAAAAAACCAACAACAACAACAAAAAAAAAACAGAAAAAAATGGGGAAAAGAATAGTTTGTCTTTCAAAAATGGTAACACTAAACCACTCCAGCCTTCTATTTCTTTATGTCCCCAGAATCAGCCTAAGATTGTTATTTTACACAATGATCAGTATCACAGCCTGAACAGCTCATTTTATGATTGAACTTTCTAGCTATATTACCACTACAAAAGACAAATCAGTATCAGCTACTTCACACAAAAGACTTCTATTCAGTATGTGGTCAGTTCAAACACATTCAGGACACAAAACTACAGTGTACTGTTCCTTATAAGGATGAAATATCAAGGAGATACCAAGTCCTATAAAACTCTTGTAGCTCACACGGAAATTACACTTCCAGCAACATTTTCATGCATGTAAAAAGCAACTAGGGACTTGCTGTATTATTCTAGAATAAATACTTAGGAAACCCTGCCTTGCTTTCTTCTTGCAAGATGACAAACGCTGAAGACTTCCTGAACATACCGTGGACAAGCAAAAGTATTTAAACAGTGAACGCAAACACATACAATACACAGAATAATATCAAACTACATTTAATTGTAAGCACTGTGCTTGCCAATCACGTTCACAGCCACCTGAGACTGTTCCACATTAGGTTTCTCTAACTAGAACACTTACACAAGACTGTAGTAATTTTAAATCAGTATTTTTTCTCACATACCTTATGGATTTGATAAGACCTGCTGGAAGTTGCAAAATGCTACCTTGCTATGAAAAGATCAGTTTATGTGGTTCCACAAAATGTTTTCTAAATGTACAGTACAAATGATGCAGAAATTTCAGATTGAAGCAGGGTCATTTTAGACAGCATGAATAATTCAAGGAACTGACAGGCTTTTATCTACCTGGAATGCTAGCCTCTGATCTCACAACAGACAAACTGTACAAAGAAGTTAAATACTGCAAAAAAGTTAAATGCTTGAACAGCTATTTTTATCTTTTGGATAGCCTATCAGTTATAAAATAGGAAGTGGTTCACATAGCATCAGGCCATTCAACTTAATGCTAAAGTGGTTTTTCACCCTATGCATTAGAAAAGCTTAACTTACTGAAACACTTAACACCAGATGCGAATAGTTATACTGGAAGTATGTAAGATTTTGATTTCAAATCCTCTCCTTATATGCAATATATCTGCAAGATTTACAACAATTAATTTTGCTAAGTAGCATGATGAGTAAATAGGAAATATGTAAAAATCGTAAGAGACTATTTCAATGCTGTTTGTTTTACTCAATGCTTTTATATTTTCCAAGCCACATCTTTAAATTTTCGTAGCTCTCATCCTGATAATCACTGTTTCTTAGAACAGTTTTCTGCAGAATATTAAAATATTAAAATAAGCACCTATGTATCTATATATAATCTTTTTTCAGTTTGCCCAAGCTAGATTCATAACTAGAGCAAGCATTCAAAGAAGATATGTCTTATTTGACTTCTACATAATATTTACAAAGTCTCTAAGTGAAATATATTTCTGCTGTAAATATCAGCATTGTTTCTTACCTCAGGTGCGAACATGGTCTCATAGGTGGGATTGTACTGAACCTCCTTAATAGCAGGATCAAGATGGACTCCTGTTTCCACATCTTCCTGAAATAAAACAGACATATAAAAACATCATTTTTCACATTCTGATTTTTTAAATGCGTATTACTCCAGTTCAGATCAAATTAATGCTGGATTTCAGGCTGACGCTTTTAGTGCTACAAAAGGAGAAATGCTGTTTGGCCAAAGTTCCTACTTAGAAAAACTGCAAAAACAATACTTTCAAAAATTTTACATGTTTATTAGTATATTATTTCTTTAAAAGAAAGAAAAAAAAAGAAAGAAAGATTTCATGCCCATACTTTAATGACAGTAGCAAGATTAGAAGTAAGCTTTCTTTCCTCCAGGATGTTTGAAAGCCAGACCTTCTAAAGCAGGGTTAAATACAATGGTCACCAATTTGATACCAAAGTGTCAAAGCTAGATTTCTACAAAAGGAAAATGGCAGACATCACAAGTAACTGCTTTGACAAATAGCTGGAAAAACAAAATCAGACATCAGAGTAAACATACACATAACAGCAAGTTTTAGATAATCCAACAACCCTTCATCCCCAAGTTTATACCAAAAGGTATAAATGTAATCCAGATTCAGTTTTAAAACATGTCTCCAGGCCAACTGAGACAACAATCTAACTTGACAGATGAAGAAAGAGGGGCTAACCAGAAGCATAACTTCTCAAACAACTCGAAGGGAAAAACTCAGAAGTGTACACGCAGCTGAAGGGGAAGACAAGAGATAAAATGGGAAAGCAAAGTCTGATTAGGTGGCAGTGCTCAGAGACTTGGCTTCAAAGAGTTCTACAAAGGCTCATTTACTTTGAGCCTAAATTGATGCTGCTTTCCCTTGCTCCCCCAAGGGCTAAATTACACAAAGGAGAATGTTATTCTGTGGTATTGCTATGAGCATTGCTTCCTGCATCTTTACTCTAGAATAAAGGCATTTATAACGTGCTTGTATATTGACAATACTCCTAACAATGATTCTGAAGGTTGCCTGGCATCAATATTTCATCAGTGCTTAGCTACAACAGGATCCAAAGGCATCTGCTAGTCACAGCTTCACCCTCACCACATACCAATTATTTTTGCAGGCAGGTACCAGCCATTGCACTGCTCCCACTGGAGCCGCAGCACCCCGTTTCTGTCGTCCCACAGAATTCCTGATTCACCGGGCCTACCTAACAACAGCCCCTGCCACATCCACAGCCTTGGTGTTCAAATGTGGTGAACTTGCCCAGAAACAGCACAGCAGGCCTAATCCAGTAATTCAGTAACATGACAGACAACCCCTCTGCCATCCAGCTGGAATAGGAGCATTTCAAAACCATTTCCCAATCTACAACACCTACACGCTTTTATTTCCTTGCACACCTCCCCAACTCGAGGTTTTTCCTAGGTAATCGTTTCAAGTCGCATCATATAGCTTGCTCTGCCAGGTAGACTTCATGTCTTATCCACCAGTCTTACCATTTGAAGAAATGAATATCATTGATAATATGGCCAAATGTATCTGGCCAACTGGCAGTGACATTTAAACAGTTACTTGGGTACTAGAAACTAAGGCATAGGGCTTTTTTTTCTGCTCTTTAAGAAGTCAGAGAAATCCAGTTTTGCAAAAATGCCAAGAATTGTTCCATTCTGCTATTTTTCCTCCTCCTTCTCCATGTTCAGTCCTATTACATACTGTTTGGTAAATGAGAAAAGAAACAGATTGTGCCTTGAAAGCTGATACTCTGCTGGATGATTATAGCCATTCTGGTTCTCCCTCACTGCTGGTGGAACAGCGCTGAGTCATTTGGAAGCTGCACAATATGTTCGCTTCGAGACCACCACAGGCATATCCCTTCTGCATGAAAACCACTGAGCCTTGAAAGCAAAGCATGTGGCAGAGTTATCAGAGCTATGCTCACCAGGACCTCCAGCCTTATTCACATTTTCATACTTTTGAGCACCAAATGATGATTTGCGACTGTGCTGCCGAAACACATCACTTGTCTTTTTTGTGATGCCATCTCCCTTTAAGTTATATGACAGTTTGAATGAGTCCCAACCTCCCAGCTTCACTTGCTCAATATTTTAAACGATGGAAATCTTTAGAGTAAAGCACTGACACAACGTATTCTGAAACGTTAGTCTAATCGAGGCAGACAAATTTTTCATTCTTTGGTCAAGGTATGATAACTGTCCGCCTGAACAACACTATGAGACTGTCAGGTAATAAATACTGAACACGCAGACTGTCAAGACCCACCATCGTTCACTTAGTCCAACAATCAATTCACAAAGCAGCAAGCAAATTGCACTGGGGGTGTTCTTTCTATGGGAGCAAAGAACGCACCAGCAACAAGAAGCCCCATCCTCAGCAGATGGCAAAGATCACTGTGCACACCTGCATACCTTATTTTAGCTGAAATTGTCCTTCTGAGACTGAGGAAGTGGGAAAAGTTTTAGGGAGTTTTATATTTTTATAAAGTTTTATATACTTTTATAATAATATTTTTATTATAATCCTTATATAATTTTTATAATAATAATTTTATATATTTTATAAATTTTATTTTTATAAAAGTTTTATATTTTATTGAATATGACTTTTTGAAAGACATAACCCAAAGGTGCTGCAAAGTCCAGGTTTCCATGTTCTCTCTGCCTACCTTAGCGCTGGTAACAAAAGCTCAGCTGTGTACAGTGGCGACATTGGGCACCATGTACCAGGTGGGGCACGTGGTGCTGGAAAGGGTCCGAAAGATAAAATCGAGAACAATCAAAGGTGTAAGAAAATATGATGTGAACAAAAAATTGACCAACCTGATTTAGCCTAAAAAAATTCAGATTATAGAACTTAACAGAAGCAAGTACAGCAAAACACTGAAATTGCAGTTTGTTCATCTGCTGGTTTGGTAAATACACATTAAATGAGTGTCTGTCCAGAATGACAGAGGCATCACCCTTGATAGAAGGCAAAAACGGAACAGATGACGTCTTATCAGTAAAGTGCTTGGGGTATTCTCTCTCTCCTTGTCTCTGATAACATGATTGTCTACTTTTGCAATATCAGGTTGATTTAGGGTTCAGATGTTATTTGGTTAGGTATATAAAAATGCTTTGGTTCTTAAATGCTCTCCCCTTTCACCCCTTCTCCGTTGTGTTTCATCCCACAACACTACATCACATGCTGTCAGAGGAAGGGCACTCAGGGCTGATCTCTGGAGCATCAGCATTTCCTAAAGAATCTAACTGGAGACATACAGAAGCTAAGCAGAGACAAGCAAGTGCTTCATTGCAGCTCCCCAGAGATCACAGACTGTCTAGCTGCTGCCAAGGTGTCCTCTGCAAATCCTACCATAAAGACCCTTTGGGCACCTTAAAGTCAGCAGAGATAACAGCATAGGAGATACAAGGGATTTTAGACTATAAATACAGTAAACCAGATTAGCTTTCCTTTTTATGGGTTCCTTGCACATGCCACAGTCCTTCTTCAGGAAAAACCTACTTGAGTGCCATAAAACAAAACCCTTACCATTTACGAAAGACACTTGATTTGTAGAACGGAAGATAGTTCAATAATAACAACAAAAAATCTAGCAAATGCATGCTAAAAGTCTCTTTTACAGGCTTGCAAGACAAAAATATCCTTGATTTAAATACAGGACAAATCCCTGAGGAATCCATCGAAGAAAAATCCTAAATAAAAGCAACAAACCACAGTATGGATGCAGCTCGTTTTGTTCCTTTGTAAGAAGATAATGTTGCTTAGTGCAACTAACAATCCTTTTAATCCACAACATTTTTAAGTTTCAGCCAAATGTTATAATCCCCATTGTGCTAGCATGTGGCTGCCTTCAAGTTTAATGAGAGCTGTCGATGTATTTAAGAAGCAGAATTTGACAATTAAATTTCAATCATTTGTCTAAACATGATGTTTAATAGAACAAAGCAAAAGTCAGAGCTTTTTGGTTTCATATCATACAAGCAAAGAGGTGCAAAATCTAAGTGGGTTGTTTCTTTGTTGGACATTATAGACAATAAACCTCCAATGTTTCCTTCTCTCCAAGTAAATTCATTGCTAATTAGCCAAATAGCTAACAAGTACAGTCCTCACTGCATAGAATTTAATTAGCTTAATTATTCTTTAAATTAAAATGCACTAAATTAAGTCCCCATCCCATGAGTTGCACAGGCTTAAGCAGTTTGTCACTTCTCCATTCTTACATAAACCTCTCAGGCTGTCAGGTAAACAATATGCTCCCTTCCCATAGATTTTCAGATTTATTACCGAGAGATGAATGACATTTACAGTAAGGCACGAACACGAAGATTTGGTTCTTACTACCTTTTAGTCATTCTACTCATTCACACACACTATCAGTACAAGTTTATCCCAATGACTTCAAAGTAATAAAATTAGACTGGCAAGAGAAGCAGATGTCAAATGGTTTTGTTCAGCTACACTAGATACCCTGCACCTTGCATGATGACAAGTTCTAAACATCTGTACGCACATTTTGTGACAACAGAAAGAAAAAAAACCACAAAAAACACATTAGAAGAAGTCAAGGTATTCTAACAAATCACGGCACATTCATTACTGCTACCCACTGGTCACACAATAACTTTGTACCTTTCTTCTCCACAACTAGGCAAGAATTAGATTTTAAAGAATCTTAAAAAATGTGACTGAAGTCTACTTTTTTCCCCTAAAGTAACATTTTTCTGGACACCTACATACTGCCAAAGGTAAACTCGTTTCAACAGAAAAAAAATAGACCTGAGACTCCCAACCTCTTTCCACATTAAATATAATGTTCCAGTTTCTGTGGTGGCCCAGCCCAGTTGATTTCAACTTGTTGAGCATCCTTCTCCTCAAAAACAGTGAATGAGACACTGTAGATAAACAAAGGACTGTCTGCTCCCATCCAAGTCTCACCCTGAGCTGATGCAGATCAGACAAAGAATAAATATTCTCTCCAAAAGCAGTAGTTATAGCTGCAACATTTCACGTAAAACTATTTTCGTCACAGGATGTGCAATTTCCTACATTTTCTTCAGCATTTTTAATTCCTCAATTCACAAGTCTGCAAGCAACCATAAGATGATTTTTTTTTTGTATTAACAGAAGCTGGTGTTAAGGACCAAGCAACTGAGCCTCTGTGTTTGACTGTTTCACACCACACTCTTAATTTACCTAATTCACCCTACCCAAAAGAAGCCAACACAAACACACACACCTTACTTAGTCAGCTTCTGGATACCTAACAGCAGATGGGCTCCAGATCATCAGACTTCCATTAGGCAAACATACTCTGTGTTTCTCCTCAGTGTGCTAACCGTAATAGCTTCAAAATTCCCATTCACAAAACTGATTGCTTTAAGAACTTTGCTCGGCATGCCAAGAGGGTGGCCCACACGAGGTACTGCAAAAAGGTGGTACCTGCTTCTGATTGTAACTGCCTCGAATCTCACCACGAAACTGGTTAAAGAAAAAAACATCCATAAAAACCCCTTAAGCAATGGACGATGCCTGCTCAGCCATCACAGTCACTGTGGAGTCACTTAGTGCAGTTCCAGTCCTGCCACAAGTGCAGGGATCTGTCACATCTCACACACAAAATGAGAAACAGACCTTCTCCTTTGCAGGAAATGCAACTGCCAGCAAGGAGTTGACAAGAGCAGCATATATGTCAACAATCATCCAACCAACCAACACAAGGCCTTGCAGAAGTCACAGGACCTGACTTCTCCCTGAATGATAGGCCATTCTCGTGACAGAACGGACAAGTGGTAAACCTCCACTCACCTGCTGCAGCAGCTTAGAGTACCACATTACATATGTGTCATTATGTGTCCTGTCCCTTGGGGTGACTGCAGATGCAGAGAAGACAGCTCCCAGCCCTAGCTAATGGCAGCTGTGCTCCCTTCTCTTCATAAAACAGCTTCTGTCAACAACACTGTCATGCTTAGTCAAAAAACATCATCAGGAATCAGGTAAGGAAATACCTTGACTTATTTATCCATGCTCTCCACAAAAGAAAGCAGCAGCCCTACAATAACTCAGCACCTCCAGGAGAGCAAGAACAGGGCAGGTGTACAGGATACTTTTTCTGCATCCTCCCAGCCTCCAACTATTTTCAGTGCAGAAGACTTGGTGATCTTGACGCAATCTGTGTATTTACTAACAACCCTTCCTTCATCAAATCTCCTCCAAGCGTTTGTCCAGACTCTCCTTATAACAATGAAAACTTCTGGCACATGCAATACTCCTTGGCATGGGATTAGCCCTACTTCATTCTGCTGGAAGAGCTGCATCTGCTTGTTTTAAAGCTGGCTCCTACCAGTTAGCTTAGAGTTCCTACACTGGAAGAGGCAGCGAGTATTCAATCCCCTCCCTCTGCCATCAAAGATTTTACAGGTCTCTGTCATGCTTTTCACCTCAGTCATCTTCTTTGCAGTTTTAGTCTGCTCCTCAATCCCTCACAAAGCAGTATTAACTTTGCTCAACCATGCTGTTCCTCTTGGGACATTTCCCAGTTCTACTGTGCCCTTTTTCAGATGAGTTCCCTCTGAGGAGCTGTTGGCTGCCGCAAGCTCTCCCCTCAACCTTCTCTGCTCTGGGCTGAACAAACCAAGGGACCTCAGCCCCTTCCCACGTATCTTGCCCTGCAGACCCTCCACCATCTTCACAGCCCTCCTCTGGACAGTCTCTAATACTTTTACATCCTTCTATGTCTTCTTTATGCCCTACCTAGTGTCCAAACCTACACTCCTTAGGGCTATTTGATAATCATGGTTAACTAGCACCAAAAAAAAAAAAAAAAAACAACACCAAAAAATACTGTCAGTGAATGAGCTAACCATTATGCCTTGCTAAGAGACTGAAGAACCCACCTGTCTTTAACGTTCGAGTGTGAAGCCTGTGGAAGTTAAGATAGAATTCTCAACCAGCAACAGGTACAATGATTAGGATCAACACGCAGGAATCTGGATACTTAAGACTGACATTCTCAGTAACCAGAACCGCACTTGTGTGTGGATGCCATTCATGTTATGTGACTAACTCTTCAGCCTCCCTTCTTATTACCATCTCTTCTTATGCATTTCCAGTCCCTTGCGTATTACCTATCCGTGCACTTAGGAGTACTTGATCCTTATTCATGTCAAAACAGCACTTGCACAAGTGAAGTGATACTCATGAACTGTATCTCTGCTTTCCTCCTCACTCAACTTGCTGTTTTTCTCAAACTATACACAGAGAGCGATTAGGATCTACACTTAAAACAGTACTTTATCGCTGATCAATAAGAGCGTTCTAATCCTAAAGAATCAGAAAAAAAATCCAGAAGGAGTGACGGGCAAGCTCTCACCACCACACACACACCGCAGCAACACCCCGACACCTCGAGACCCCAAAGGTGGGTTCAGCCCCCGCCTGCTCCCGTACCTTCACCGCCACTTCCGGGGCCGCGTCCACGGGCAAGGCCGGAGGCGCTGCGGGCGGCGGCCGGAGATGGAGCACGGCGTCACGGCTGGCGAGCACGACGGCGCGCTGCGGGCCGGCCTCGGCTTCGGGCTCCGAGTCAGGCTCCGAGTCGGAGCCGCCGTAGGAGGCCAGCGCGGCGATGGCCGCCGACATCTTGGCGCGGGGGTGGCGGGGACGGGCGGGTCCTGGCAGCCGCGTGGCTCTCGTCGTGGGTCTTACCCAGAGAGCGAGCCGGGTGGAATAACGCGGTAAACGGGATCTCAATAAAACCCTAAATACGTTTTATAGTACAAAGTACGGTGTTTTATGGGATATACAGGTGTCTGGCGCGGGTTTCGTCTCTTTTCTGCTATCTGTTCTTAATCTTCCAGGACCGCCGGGTGGGACTACAATACCCAGCATGCAGCACGGCCCGGCCCAGGGGCCTGGGCGGGGGAGGTGCGCGATGGCTCGAGAGGGGGGACGGGGGTTTCGCCACTGCCGCTCGCTACGGACGGCCTACTGCTTATTCTCTCCTGTGCCGCGGCAAGCAGGCAGGCGGAGCAGCCCGAAGGTCACCGCGCCGCCACGCTCACAGCAGACTTTCTCCGTCTCCTCGGAGAGGAGGGCGGGCCGCCCGCCGTCGCCAGGCGACAGCAGCGGCCCCGGGACGCCCCGCCCCCGCCCGCGATTGGCCGTCAGCAGCCGGCTTCGGTTACGTCACAATGACCAGCACCGCCCACCACGGCTGTTGGAGGGGGGAGAGGGGCCGGAACGTACCACCTGCTACT